>NW_020655644.1:0-31055 GCF_003589595.1 Hyposmocoma kahamanoa | reverse complement strand
CTCAGAAGTTCCTAAGAATTTCAATGTAGTACACATCAACGCGCAGAGTATTCCAGCACATTATGCGGACATGTTAGCTACGTTTGACAACAAAAACATCCACGCTATTCTTGTGTCAGAGACATTTTTAAATCCTAGCCTTTCTTCTACTTCTGTCTGTCTTCCAGGTTTCCAACTGATTCGCAATGACCGTGCTAGTTCTTCACATGGTGGGGTAGCCATTTATCTTCGTAGCCATATTCCTTTTGCAATCCTCAGTACTTCACCTCAACCCCCTCCACCTGATACTGCAGAACATCTGTTTCTGGAAGTTACTTTGTCTCATCATAAACTACTTCTGGGAGTTTACTATTGCCCATCTCTAAGAATTAACTACTTTTCCGCTCTTGAAAAGCTCCTTGAAGACTTTGCTCCTTCATATGATCATACCATTTTGATGGGTGATTTTAATACTTGCCTTCATAAAAATGATTCACGTTCGAGCAGTCTTCGTTCTGTTATAAATTCCTGTAACTTACATATTCTTCCATCTAACGCTACGCATCATTTTTCTAACTGTACTCCCTCTCTTCTGGACCTCATAGCAGTCTCTTCTCCCGAACTTGTCACCAAGCATGGTCAATTCACGGCTGATGCCTTTTCCTATCACGACCTCGTGTACCTGTCGTATAGGGTGCGCGTGCCCAAGGCTAAGCCTAAAATTCTCCTACAACGTAATTTTGGAGCCATGGACTTAGATCGATTGCGTGAAGACGCGAGTAGAGTTGACTGGTCAGTAGTGGATAGTGTTGGTTCGGTGGATGAACAGGTCGAGTTATTTACATCGCTACTGACTCACCTTTATGATGTACATGCACCAGTTCGACCCGTTCGGATCAGGCACCTTCCTGCACCGTGGCTGAGTAATGACCTTCGAAGTTATATGGAGAAGAAGAATCGTGCGAAAACCAGATACAAAATTGAACCATCTGATGCGAATTGCAAAAAATATCACCGAATCAGAAATCGCTGCAACACATTGATTAGGGATGCTCAGCGACGCCACATCCACACATCCATCGAAAATGGTAACCCCACTAAAATTTGGAATTTCCTTAAGTCGCTTGGAGTTGGTAAATCTCATAGTAATAATTCTTCTTTAGACCTGAATCTAGATACCCTTAACAATCACTTTTCATCTGCGCCTGTCTTTGACTGTTCAGTCAAGGACAACACTTTGCTATATCTTTCATCTTTACCAACTCCTGACTATTCATCTTTTGTTCTTAATCAATTTACTGACTGTGATGTTAAGAAAAACGTTTTAGCTATCGCTTCCAATGCTGTAGGCAGTGATTGCATTAGTCGTAATATGATCATTCCGCTCCTCGATCTCCTCACTCCCGTCATAACTAAAATCCTTAATAAATCTGTCTCTACCTGTGTTTTCCCCTCTGCCTGGAAAGACGCTTATGTCATTCCATTACCAAAAAAAACCAAACCAAACTTCCCTTCAGACTACCGTCCTATTTCAATTCTTCCTTTCCTGTCGAAAGTCCTAGAAAAGCTTGTTCACTGTCAGTTGACTAATTTCGTAAACAGGAACAACCTTTTCAATCCTCTCCAGTCTGGTTTCCGCATTGGTCATAGTACGACTACTGCACTCACGAAAATCACTGATGACATCCGTTTGGGTATGGAAAATCAACAATTGACTGTGCTGACACTCCTTGACTTCAGTAATGCCTTCAATTGTGTTGACTTTGACCTATTATTGGAGGCATTGCGTATTCTTAACATATCTCCAGCAGTTATTGATTGGTTTCGAAGCTACCTCTGTGGACGTCGGCAGTGTGTACGCAATGAGAATTCTTTCTCTACGTGGTGCGATATTTCCGCCGGTGTCCCGCAGGGTGGCGTCCTTTCTCCTCTCTTATTTTCTTTATTTATTAACTCTATCACACAATCCCTCACTTCTTCTTATCATCTTTATGCTGATGACCTCCAGATTTACACCCAGTCGTCTATTCAAGAATTACCACGTGCCATTAGTACTACCAATGTGGACCTTGAATCCATTCGTCAATGGAGTCTGTCCTTTGGCCTTAAAGTTAATCCATCCAAAACACAATCGATTATTATAGGTAGCACTTGGTTCAATTCTCGTCTAAATCTAGCCTCCTTACCCCCTGTGGTTTTCGATGGTGTCTGTATTCCTTATTTGGATACAGTCAGGAATTTGGGGGTAATTTTTGATAAATGTCTGACTTGGAAGCCGCAAGTTGCTGAGGTTAGCAGGAAGGTGTTTGGTGCGCATTTCTCTCTGAGAAGGCTTAAAAACTTTTTGCCGACTAAAACCAAAATTACTCTGGCCCAGAGCATTCTCCACCCGATACTGGACTATGCAGATGTTTGCTACCCAGATTTGTCAGTAACTCTGCTCAATAAATTGGAACGGCTCCAAAATATGTGTGTTAGGTTCATCTTCGGACTACGTAAATTTGACCATGTCTCCCAATTTCGCGCACAAATTAAATGGCTGCCCATCCATCGGCGTAGAGATCTTCATATTCTTTCACTTCTCTATTCAATTCTGTTCTATCCCTTTACGCCTTCTTATCTTAAAGATCGCTTTACTTTCCACTCTTCTACACTCTGTCGTCCCCTTCGCTCCTCTGATACTCTCTTACTTAACTTGCCCTCTCATACCTCTAACTTTTATTCCAACTCTTTTACCATTTCTGCGATCAGATTGTGGAATTCTCTCCCTGAATCGATTCGACGATCCCCTTCTCTTGATTCCTTCAAACAACGTGTCAAGGATCACTTCCTCAACTCCTAAACTTCGTCTGTTCTCTACTATCCTTTCATTTATTTCCTACATTTGTACTTCATTTTTCTTTTTCTATTAAAAGTATATAAGCATTTAATATTATTGTGTATTTATTGTTATGTATGTATTAATAATATTATTGTTATTTGTATGTATATGTATATTAATCTATGATATGTATATATTTTTATTATTACTTATTATGTAGTGTACTTATGATGATATTCTTTGGTTGCACCCCTTTTGCATATCCGAAATGTCTATCCTAAGGTTGCCTGGAAGAAATTGCTACATAGCAATAAGGCCGCCTGTTGCACATTGACTTACTACTACTATTATACTTAAGCTTTTGTATTGTATTTTAATTGTAATTTTATGTGCAATAAAGAATATTTCATTCATTCATTTCATTCATATGCAGCCCCAGCATGGTACGCGCTGGTAGGAGAGTGCAACAGGCAGCGACTCAGAGCTCAACAGTCGCTGACCTTGCGGTGCATCACAGACGCCCCACGATATGTGAGAAATGACGTCATCCAACGGGACTTGAGCATGGAGAGCCTCGACAGCTTCGTCGATCGCCTGGTCAAGACCATGTTCTGGCGCGCCGGACAATCCCTGTATAGCCATATACAGGGACTGGCACCACACCGAGCCCAACACCCTGACGAGAGACTGCTTCCTACTTGGGCCCGAGGAAGCCCCACCGGACTAGACACCAGCTGCTGAAGATGGTTGAGAAACCTGCCGGACCACCGGCAGGGACTCCCATCTGAAGCAGCTCACCCTATCGCGACACCCAAGGGTTATACCCAACCCCAGGACCCGCTCGTCTCCACGAGCGGCGATTGACCCCGCCGGAAGAGGCCGACGCCTCAAACGGCCCCCTCAAACCCGCAGACGCGAGTTTTGAGACGACTACGGCAGGAAGGCTAAGAACCTATTGGCCAGTGTAGTAAGTTGTCATTGAGGTGGCAGAGGGAAACCAGGTTTTCTCCAATACGCTGGTTTTATTACACAACATATACAGTTCAGGAGGTACAGTGGGAAAGGACTCCCCCTAATCGGCACGTAGTCGAGGACCCGTACACACGTTTCATTCAATTAGGAAGCGGCTCAGGGTGCAACAACTAGTGCAACGTTCTAAAGCGCAGTTCCAATTAGGAAGCACCGCTAGAATCGTAGTAAGGTGCAGTAGGTTGAACAGTAACGATCTAAAGCGGAGTTTCAAACAAGGAAGCAGAGCTAGATGCGTAGTTAGTTGGATTCATTCATGTTCGCATCGCCGCCAGTAGTCGTTCCGCGAGGGAAAATCGTAACACGTGATGCAGAATATGAATATCTAAGCACTCCGATACGCTGAAACTTGATGTAAGTGCGTTTGTGCCCTGCGCCGTGAAACCACCAAAACTGTATGGGTTACCAAAAATACATAAGGCTGACACCCCACTCCGTCCCATAGTTAGCCAGATTGACACACCAACCTACAAACTGGCTCAACACATGGCGAAGGTACTGTCACCATTGAGAGGGAACACTTCCACACATGTGAAGGATACATACCATTTCATCAGTGGAATCAAAGATCTACGGTTAACTGATGATGACACCATGGTCAGTTTTGATGTTCAGTCGCTGTTTACCAACCTACCAGTAAAAGACTGCATTGAAATTGTACGTAGGAAGCTAAGGGAACATAATATGTCCATTGAATATGCAGAATTATTAGAACATTGCCTAACATCAGGCTATCTATTGTGGAATAATGAATTCTACCTACAAATTGACGGTATAGCGATGGGTTCCCCGGTATCTCCCGTTGTTGCCGATATTTTCATGGAAGACTTCGAGGAACGAGTTTTACCCATGGCCCCAGCTAGGCCGAAGATTTTCAAACGGTACGTTGATGATACTTTCACAATATTACCTAAAAATAGAATACCTTCTTTCTTGGATCATCTTAATTCTTTTAGTACTAAGATCCAATTTACTATGGAACAAGAGAATTGTGGTACTTTAGCTTTCTTAGATGTTTTAATTAAAAGAAATCCTAATAACACCTTAGGCCATACTGTGTTTCGAAAGAAAACCCATACAGATAGGTACTGTAGACTAGGCTGTACTCTATGAGTAGAATCACTGGCTGAGTGAATAGATTCATAATTAGAATGCTTTGAAAAAGAACTAAGAGAAAAGAATGGAAGATATTGACAATTTAAGATTATTGATTTGTAACCCAAAGCCGAACTATGTAAAGGAATAGAATAAAGTATATTTTTAAGGATTATTCCAGTTTATATTCATAAAAGTACCTCTCGCAATGCATTAGAGCTATACCCCTTATTACAGTACCTCAATGGTAATTTCCATCACCATCCTAGCCAGTTAGCTACCGTGGGCAAATCTTTGTTTCAGAGAGCATATGGTGTCTGCGACAGTAATCATCTGGCGGGGGAACTTCAGCACATAAAGCAAGTCCTACATGCGAATAAGTTGAGGATTCCACGCCAATGCCGCAGACCCCGTGTGAAACCACCAACAGTCGAGCGAAGACCTGCCATCTTACCTTACGTGAGAGGTGTTACAGACAAGATCGGAAGAGTCCTCAGGCGTGCATCTATCAAGACCTATTTCAAGCCCCTGAGGAAGAATTCTCAGTTCCTGAGACCCGTGAAGTGTAACGTCCCCTTACAAGATGCAGAAGTTTACAAGCTTGACTGTGAGTGCGGTCTCTCTTATATTGGACAAACAAAGCGAAGTATTTGTACCCGCGTCAAAGAACATATAGCTGATGTCAAACACCGTCGTGTAAACAAGTCTGCAGTCTGCGAGCATGTCATGGATAAACCTACACATTCAATGAAGTTTGACAAACCCCAGGTCCTTGCAAAAGAAGTCCGTTACCTACCCAGGATGCTGCGAGAGGCCATTGAAATTAAAAAACATCCTAATTTCAACAGGGAAGATGGTTTCTCCGTACCACCAGTTTGGGATCCAGTATTTCCTCTAATGAAAAATCCCAAACAGACATAAGACTGCAGTACTAATTAATATGTTTTAATTTATTCTAATTTCTATTAATAATTAATAATAAATTAAACTTAATAAAAAATTCATTCAATAAAATAATTTGTAAAACTTAATGTAGCGTAAATTGGAATGTTTTCTTTGTAAAATTAAAAATAAGGTATTTAATTAATAACTATTGTAACTATAGTGAAAAAATAGGGTGGTTTGCATTAATATTAGACATAACTGGTTGAAGACTGTACCACCTCAGTCAACCGTGACCATGGGACCTGTAAAGGGCCCGAAACGTCGGTTTGTTTGAAAAAACAAATATACGCGATTTAAATCCGGAAAAATAGTTTCATTTCCTATGTGTAACAATCGCGAAAACCTAAGAACTCGATATACTGTAATAATTATATAAATCTCGTAATTGTCTTAATTTAGCAAATATCATCAATTTTATATACCATAATATCGTCCAATCACAGAGCAGCATTGTTCAGTACACTTGGTTGAACATTTAATAAATATTATACAGTACTAAGATGTAAAGTAAAAACTTCAAGAATATTTTATTGAGTGTAGCGACCTATTTATCCACGTCGTAGTTATCTTAATTTACTAAATATCATTAATTTTATAAACCGTAATATAACAGTCCAAAATGGAAGTTTATCAAAAAGGCAACCTTTCAAAATGCAATGGTGAAACTATAACTGATAAATTGTGATGAATTTCAGATAGTCATTATTAATTCAAACGAGAATTATGAAACCATTAAAATGACTGAATATTATGTATTTTAGGAAAGTAACCTCATTTCCCGAGTTTCGTTTAAAGTAAAGGACTTACAGAGGCACCTATATCTTTTATACGAGAAACCTGGTGGCCATACTTATAAATTTTACATGGAATTTGTATATGGCGTTAGTTAACGCCCAATTATATTGACTATAAAATATAAATACTATCACACTCGATGTGTGTATTCGATTTTGAAACTCTTAGTGCATAGAGAAAGGAGCATAATTTAGATTTAATTAGCATAGCAAACTATTGGTTATTTCCAGTTAAGGCGTTAGCTTGTTTTCTGTTCCAGACTAGTAAACTTCCGACACTTCTTCATCATTCAGGTCCAGTAACAGTCACCTTAAGTCCGTTGGACGTTTCTGATAATATGGTGTAAATTGTATAATCTACGTTTTATTAGTAGATAGAATATTCGATATAGAGTGAGAAAGAGTTATATCTCATCGTTATTAATAAAGCGGCGCGAACTGAAAATAAAGAAATACTATTGGTTCCTGCAACACAGCTCTTCTCCGCTCGCCTTTGATCGATAATGGGCCGTATATTTGTCTTGAGATTTTGGGAATACGAAAAATTGTTTGCGAACAACATCCACCTCTAATTCGACGTAATCTCTAGTTCATGAGAATCAGACACTTTCATCCTTAGGGCACATCTTTACTTGAATGATAAGCGATGGAATTACTTCACCCTGGTTTTTCAGGCAACGAGTGAAGACCAAGGCTTAGCAAATTTTATTGTTGCCTAATCAGACAATACTACTCCGTAAGACAATCTATTTGAAGAAAAAACGGTAATTAATTAATTGTACTTGTATTGTATTATAAGATATGTAATGAATATTTACATTTTATTAAATTTGCATTTTAAGCATGAGGTCCTTTTGACACCAGGGTAATAAATACATTAATACCGCTTTATTTTCTAGGCAAGGTATAATATATAAGTATATATAAGCATATTAATAATATCCAGACTTCAATGCACATAGCCTTTATTCCATAATAAAAATGCAGCTTGGTGGCGCCGATAGCGGATAAGTGAGGGGTTTAATTTTAGATAGACTGGAACGTTTATTGATACTTATTCGAGAATAGTTCTCGAATACCGGCGATTTAAAAATCACTTTGAGTATCTAATGAAATCGAAACCACTATATTTGGCTGAATAGAATTTACGACCTCTTCGAAGCAATGGAGGATTTATTCTAAATTTGAACAAAATAAACGCACGTAAGAACAATGGTAGGTAGTGGGGGAGAGAGAGAGAGATAGAGGATTCAAATCTTTGTAGTAGTGTGTGTGTGTGTACCTACTTTCTAAATTACGCACATTTGTGCGTTTAAATGATTATTTCTTTTTTTAATAATATCAAGTGACGGGATGAACAAGTCATGCGTCTGATGGTAAGCTACACGCCTCTACATAACAGTTGCAGTGCCACTCAGAGCTTTAAATCGCAAAGATCTGAGGTGCACTGCTGCAGTGCCCGTCACCCTGAGACAAAAGTTGACAGTACCATGTTACAAAAGTTCAATCTATTATTAAAAAAAAAACCCCAGCACCTTTATACCCTTCAAAACCGGCACACAGTAATGCTCACATTACTGCTTGGCGGCAGAAATAGGTGAGGTAGTAATACTTCCCATGTCGAACTCTTTCACAAGGAGCTCTACTGCTGCTAAAAATTTTATGATTACTAAGTGGCGGGACGCACAAACGCGCGCTTGTTGGTGAGCATCACGCTCACCCATAACCGTCTCTTTATTTTATTTTTATTTATTTCCTTATTTACATATATTTTACAATTAAAAACTTATATGAAATACAAATAAGAAGCCGAACATAATTTATTATATTAACAAGTCATTAATGGTAACCTATCAGAAACTCGAATTTCTTTTTTCCGAAATAATGTTTGTTCGAATTTTCATTACCCTGAAAACCGAATTCTAACGAAACCATTGTTCTTTCAGGATATGTTGGATGTTTATCGCAAAGACACATTAAAACGAGCAATGCAACATTAACTTTATCCTCTACAAAATAAGGCAACATTTCATTAAACAAAACAAAGGATTACAATTTTCCCGGCGATGATTAAATGCCAAAGATAAGCTATATACGCAATTTTACATATCGCTATTCTTGTTCTTCAAATGTATAACAAGCGTTCATTATCAAATAAACAAAAGTACGAATGGCGCTAGTGCGGTATTTTACCGATTCGGTACTTACAATAAAAAAATTAAATTGTAATAATGACAACGTAGTTATTGGAACTTTTGGGTTACAACTGTTCCATGTGAGACCGAGTATACGGAACTACTGGAAATAAACCGCTTTATCTACTGCATTGTATATGCCAGAGAGAGGCTTAAAACGTCGTATGTGATATTCCGCTACGGCATTACCAGAATATCTAGGCCAAAACCACTTCAGAAAAGTTTATTTCTCAAATTGGTTCCATCGAGAATCGAACCCGGGACCAAGAGCTACGGAATTCACTCCGGGGCTATACCGAGAATACCTAGGCCAAAACCATTTTAGAAAAGTTCATTTCCCCAAATTAGTTCTACCAGGAACTGAACCCGGAACCTTCTCATGCAGTGCTCAAACCGTTGGACCACTGAGGTCATCTTATTTGGACTATTATATTAAATGCATGTAAAATCTACAAATTGCATAAACACGACCACCCATTCGTACAGAAGATTCCCGTGAGAACAAATATTTACTTTATTTATTATTTATTATGTTAAGATGAGAAGTTTTGTATTGCATTGCTATTTACAAAGTTCGCGCTACGCATACCGGCGTCGATGAGCTGATAGCTGCTTTTCAAAGAATTATACCTTGTTGTTGAGAAGCTAAGTGACATTTTGTTTTCAAACAAATTAAATGACATTTCGTCTCAATTTCTGGTTATATACTCGATGGCCTGCAATTTCACTAACGCCCTTACACGTCAAAATCGGAACGCAGTAATGTCGGCAGAAATAGACAATCAGTAATCGGTAGTTCTTCCTAAAACGAACTCTTGTACAAAGAACTCTACTGCTATTAAATAGTAGCAATACCTTTTGCTATCGGTGAAGAAACTCGTTGTGCTGAAATCTGCACGTTGTAGAACGTAATGAGACATATAATGGGTTGACGATGATTATGATGATGATGATGAAATGTATAATGCTCATTTTCTTTTTTAAGCATTGCAAAAGCTTTGAAACGAAAATTACCACCAATTTGATATCATGAAATGAAAATCTTAGGGCAATCTACTGTCACAAATATTACAAGTACTTTGAATATTACAACAACCAAAATGGAAAACTTGTTTCATTGAGTGTTTTGTTTGAAAAAACAAATACACGCGTATTTAAATCCAAAAAAATAGTACCATTTCCTATGTGTAACAATCGCGAAAACCTAAGAACCTCAATATAACCTACGTACAATCGAGGTAACAACCCCACATTATTCATGCTGTTTTAATTAGGATTTTTTTCTTCCTTATAGTAACATATTTACCTACCTAGAGAATGGCATGTGTTAAATGAACACCTTATGAGGTGTCTCTTAAGAATGGTTACTTATACAATGAAAACCGTTGACTTTATTCAAGCTGCCCTATCAGGAGGCTTGATGAAATCAACACATGATTGAAGTCTTCTAAATTGCGTGAAATGTTTTCTGCAATCATTAAAATTGTCGCTGCAGTCATTGTGCTTCATATGCTCATGCTTCATGAAGACGTTACAAGAAAACATGTTACATGATCACCGTACACAATCTCTATAAAGCTTTTTACTTTTTAGTACGGTTGTGCTATCTCAGTTTGCATAAAGAATTAGTCTACAGCTATGCCTGCTAAAATTATCTACGTAGTTTTGGTTTTCTCAGTTTCATCCATTGACTTACAAATAAAGTCAATGCTTTCATACCATAATTTCATTTCATTTTCTGCCGTTACAGTTCCATTCCAGGCTTCTTCCAGTCATCGCGATTTAAAACCGCTGTAGATCAAGATCTCATAATATGACCTAACTTGTCATGACATCGCCTTCTGGGGTCATCCATGTCCCCGTTTTGTATTTAGTGGGATCCACTGTGAAGATCTTTTGATCTGCTCGCTTGACATGCAGCAGACGTGTAGGGGCCTAGTTCCTTTTTAAGTTGGTGACTTTCTTCAACGAGTTATATTTTGGAACGCAGTATATTGTTCCGCACGCCGTCTGACATATTTACTCCCGAGATATTACGTTCCATGCCTCGCTGACACTCAATTTATCAATCATTGATCAATATTTTGTTATAGAGTCAGTCTATATAACGCAAAGGCAATCTATGATTAGAAGAGATTAATAGGCGCAAAAATACCTGGCGGTTTGTATATGTATATGCTAGCCTAGGCTGAATTATATTTTCGTTGCCTCAATGGCACCATAAACAATATTTCTTGTCATAAACGATGTTATCGCGATATAGATTGTTTATCAGTCTACTGCTTTTTTGTAATTCTAACACGTTGGGGCACAGCGTGTTTCTGCTTTGTACAGCCCCCTGTTATTTGAATATGTATGAGGCGAAGCCTCGCAGTTCGTGCCACTCGGCTCTGTATGAAAATGTGATGTCCCGATAAATTGTCAAAAGGGTTGATCGACAATGGAAATTGGCGGACAAAATGTGTCCGCCGAATAAATTGAAAAGCCTAGAGGCTACAATACTCAGATAGGCGCGCCTAAAGATTGCTTGTTTATGCGCCTAGATCAGTACGCGATTGCTATTTTGAATAAAAATGCAATGGTTGTTTTTTATTGACTGTAGACAAACGCTTGTGCACCTGATGGTATCGTATGGCGAGGATAGAACATGTGTACTTGGATGACAAAAATCTGTGATAACGACCCGTTTAGTTCTTACGGGTTATCTCGATCTATGAAGCTTGAAATAGATATAGTAAATGATAAATGTGTACAAATGTTTATTTACAAAGAGCAGCCCTATAGTTTCTCGCTTATTCTTCTCAAGGGAATCCTTACGAATGAGTAGTAGTTTGACCAAAATTAAGGTTTCAAGTGTAATTTCCTAACCTATGAAGTTAAAGATTATTTGACTTTGACCTCACTTTAATCACTCTGACTTTCAGTCTTCATGTGATCTTGTTTTCAATGTTTATGTCGGGCAAGAAAGACTTTCTAAAATAAGGAGAGAATTAACTTAATTTCATTATATAAAGATTGGAGATCAGACAGAGCAATATAATTATAATAATCATCATCATTTCGTCATCAAGACGTCCACTGATGGACATTAGCCAGTAGCACGTATAATAATACTGCTGTAATATGCCACTTCAATTAATTTAACGATTTATACGGTGTCTAAAAATGAAACAGATTAGAAATATTAGTAGCAAGTTTAATTATATTTTATCCCAATACTACAAATAATAAGAAAGCAATAGAAATACAGACATAACAAAATATATTTTTTTATATAAAGCTACACGCCTATCTGTTACAGTTGCAGTGCCACTCAGAGCTTCAAATCGCAAAGATCTGAGGGGCACTGCCACTGTGCCTGTCACGCCGAGACATAAGTTAATAAGTCCCATGTGCCTGTATTTTCACCAGCACCCTTACCCTTCAAAACTGGGACGCAGTAATGCTGACATTATTTAATAAAAAGTAGTTAAGGTGGCAGTACTTCCCTGGACGAACTATTTCACAATGAGCACTTAGTTTAATTGTTTTTTTTAATTTTATTTAGGTAGGTGATATACAAATATCGACAAGAACAATTAGACCTAGAGCTCCATGAACATAAACAAGAATTTAGCAAGCAAGTACGGTTCCAAACAAGTAGATAATAAAATAACACCCCGAACATTACAGTGCGCTGTTATATCCAAATAAAGCATAAACATATACAAACAAAGCGACTTTTGGCAGCAATGTAAACGCGATGCAGTCGCTAATCGTCTACCTTTGCACAAGCGCGCAATTTTCAGCAGTGACCCATGCACGCGACTGCATCGATAAGTGCAATCGCGCGTTTGTATCTAAGCAGTCGCGCGTGTGCATCGATGCATTCGCCTTTAAATCGCAAGTGTAGCGATGCAAGTGTTTTACGAACGCGCGCTTGCATCGTTGCTAAAAGTCGCTGCATGTAAAACTATGTAAGGATAACCCACAATAATATAACCCACAATATAATAAATATTGTTTAGTGTAAATATTAAAATTGTTCACAAAACAACAAATTGGCTAGAAATTAAAAATAATACCAACAAAAGCCCAATAATAGGATTGTATTTAGACATAGTACAATAAATAGCAACGACTTTATTTATTAAGAAATGAAGATACTTCAGATTTAATAAATAAATAAATGTACCAGACAACTATACCAATTAACTGGTCTCAAGCTAGGAAATTCCCTATACTAAGAATACCACAGTACCTATTCAAACTAATTTAGAAAAGTTAGTTAACTAAATTGCTCCTAGCAGGAAATCGAAAACGGGACGACCTTATTAAGCACCCATATTGTGGGTGCATAAGTATAGTGCTAACTATCGAGGTTGTCATATTCGTTTAAGTAAACCGCATTTAATCTATCATAATTAATTTTTTACTTCTCTCTCTGTACTTGCACATTACATTAAAAATTATCTTTAGACTACCATCATCCGGGTAATGCAAACAACGTTTATGTGAATATTTATCTCATTTTACCTACCTAAAGCGTATTTAACATTCAGCTAATTAACCTATACACAAAGTTATCATATCTGTAAGCTCTACTCAAATACCTACATGCGTTAGTTACGATTAACCTCGATAGATATTTAAATGTTGCCATATTGCATTCGTACTCATTTATTATTGTTTTTTTTTTATAATACCAAGTGACGGGATGAACAAATCGTGCGCCTAGTGGTAAGCGACACGCCTATCTATAACAGTTGCAATGCTACTCAGAAATTGAAATTGAAAAGATCTTAGGGGCACTGCCACTGAGCCCTTCACCCTGAGACATAAGTTGGCAAGTCCCATGTGCCTATAATTTCACCAGCACCCTTGCCCTTCCAAACCGAAATGCAGTAATGCTCGCATTACTGCTTGGCGGCAGAAATAGGTTAGGTACTTCCCTGGACGAACTCTTTCATATGGAGCTGTACTGCTATTAATTAAATTGATCCTGTATTAAATTGTACAGTCACGTTAATTGATATGATATACATATTTCGAAAAGAAAATAGATTTTACTTTGAAAATATTTTGGGGAAAGAGTGTTCCATCTTGGCGCATGTAATATTAATGGTATATAATAATCTCATATGTGATCACACGTAAAAGTAATTTTATCGAATGAATGTAAAAATTTACGACTCTCTTAATTAAGATTAATTTCGTTCGTAGATTCTTTAGATATTTCTCTTGAAATGTTGTGATTTTTTAAAATCAAATTATACAATTGTAACAAACGCGTCTTGACTTTATTCTTTTATTTCATTTTGCTACATATATTAAAGTTCGTGACTGTACCTATTTACTAAGTGTATTACCTAAGTTATTACTTGCTTTGACGTGAACGAAAAAGTCCGAAATGTAAGTAAGGCTAATGTTAACAAAACTTTTTTAATATCTGAATGCGTCCTTTGTTATTCTAAGAACTGCGTCTCATATTTATTTTATACATACACGCTTGGAAATATTTAGATACTTGTATGCACATCAGTTACTAGTAAATGTTACTGACATTTCACTCTGTATCAACTTAAATCCAATTAAACGTATACCGGCTTAATGTGGTTGTGTGATCGTTTTGACCAACAGGAAACTCGAATAATTAGAGTATAAATTTATCACAAAAGCAGTGGAATTCTGGCAACAGAATAATTATAATAATTTAACCTGCCTCCGTGGCCGAACGGTTACCATACCGGACTGCCACGCAGAGGTCCCCGGGTTCGATTCCCGGGCCGGGAGAAATATTTGTATGGCCTACATTTATTTCTCTCGTGAGTTCGGGTGTAATTTGTGGTTGTCTATGTGTTATATTGAGTGTGTACGTTATTATTATTATTATTATATTAGATCGTAATTCATCAAGGTTATAATAATAATAACGCACACACTCAACATAGCCCCGCACTAGGGAAACCCTGTGTTGCGGGTGCCATGGACACACACATAGACAACCACAAATTACACCCAAACTCACGAGAGAAATAAATGTAGGCGATACAAATATTTCCTCTCGGGAATCGAACTTGGGACCTTTGCGTGGCAGTCCGACATGGTAACCGTTCGGCCACGGAGGCAGTACTAAAGTATCTTTTTCCAGTAAAGAACCATATATATTTATTTACCCCAACATTATTCGGTTACATATATATCTAACCGAAAATAATAAAATAAAATAATATTGGGGTAAATAAATCGCATAAATTATGTTCCTGTACGTGGGAAAATATCGATAAAATACACGAGAACCTAGTTACCACACTAGCCAAATTCGTACGCGTAGCTCTTTGAGGCGTAGCATTTCGTAGCATTGTTGTAGCACATTCTATAGTGTAATGTTTTATGTGATGATGACAGATACACCAGAAAAGCAACATTTTTTATTTTTTTATTACGTTTACTCGTACTTTTTTTGCTAAAAAACCTAAATACGTTACGATATAACGCAGATTAGGAGGAATACATGAAAATTAGAATTACTAAGCTACCAGGCTCTTAACGTGTAATGCACATCACGGTGTCACCAAGGTTTTATAATTATACGTAGGCACTTTATTAGTAAACAATATAAATTGTTTATAAAATGCTTTGGCTGTGTGTAGTGTGCAATGGGTGGAGTGATTCTTGTTTCTAACTGATCGAATTTGCTAATTGCCAATTTGGAACGAATAGACTGTGCTTTTTATGTGGTGTATACCCTCGGAACAATGTTTTGGTTATATTCTTTTGTAAGTAACTTTTATTAAAGTTATTTTATATATTTTGACACCATTATTTACGTATTTACGTAGACTTGTGATGTTTAGCGTTTTATTATACAAAAAGATCTTTTAAATACGTGGCAGCCACGTCCATAATAAAATGCGTAGCTCATAAGCTAAATGTGATTCGACTAAATAACACAATGTATTTATTTTTATCATTGCAATTGCAATAGCCGCTATATTTTGTTGAAAGTACTGTCGATTGTTTGCAATTAGTTGGTCGCGCGCTACATATGGAGCACCGAGCAGGAAGAGGCAGTTGCAGCGTAATGTATTCTGTGATATATATCACCGACAAAGCGAGAGATGTCATAAATATTTTTAAGATCCGACTGTATAAGGCATCTGTCGAACTTCATGGGAGGAGTTTTGGCCGAAGGGTGTCAGCTACCGACGTTTACGTTTGCGTTGTGTGACACGTCGCAGTCCATACGTGTAAATAATTAATGTTGATTTATATTATTACGTATGTTAGTCTGTAAGGAACATGTATTTATGGTTCTATGTAACCTGACTTTAAATATTTAAAAAAAAATATTCAAGTCTAGGTAGTGGTTAACAGCATGCCCATTTACTAAAAAAAATATGGTAACACTATTATTATCTACCATATAATGCAGAACTAGCTGCGCTCTTGTCGTGTTTTTTGAAGTTATAAAGTGCAGAGTAATGGAGAAAGTCCACACTCTTTATCGTATTTACGTGTACTTTTGTAAATCCTGTTTATTTTTTTAGTAAAACAATGAATTGTAATTAATTTTATTTTACTAATATAATGAATGCGACGAAATGAACAAAAAAGTCGCCAATGTTAAGTTAGACCTCATATTGTAGTGGAAATGTCTATTCAGGCCTTAATTATATATGTTGTTGTATAAGCCCGTATATTCGTTAATCTTAGGTTTTACCAGTAAATCTTAGGATTTACCGACACGAGTTGTTAATGTTAGGATTTATAAAAGTATTTATATTAAATTTGTATTATATAGTATATTAAATTTGGTACATGCTAGGTTCAGGTACCATTGACGGCTGATAAACGTTGGATTTGGGAATAAAACAATGAGTACTTTTTAATCATTTATTTCAATTAACTGTCAGTCAAAACCTTACATATTTTATGTATCACATGAGAGTAATATTAATTATTTATATTACTAATCATTTAAATCCTTACCTATTTCCAATTATTTACAATTGGTATTTTTATTTATAAATTTTTACTAACTAATCATTTTTAAAACACCCTTCTTAAACAAAAATACTTCTTAAACAAAAATAAATATATTTTACATAGGTCAAATCTTGGTTGCGCACCCCATTCCGTAGTACCTATATGAAAAAGCAGAAGAGAATTTGATTGCGTTTCCGAACTTGTTTTCAGGTTTTCCCTTACCGTTTTTCAACATTTACCATGCCTTTGAGGTAAATCCTAAGATCATCAAGTGAATGGTGATAAAAGTTCGAAATGAACGATGATCGCAGAAATGTTCGGACTTTTACCATTGAGAGTTGGTAAATCTAGTTGTAAGAATCTAGTTCTTATTAATCTAAACTGAATCTAGTTGTTATTGCTAGCGATGAAAATGGAACTGATATAACGCACACACTCAAATAACGCACACACTCAACATAGCCAACTAGGGAGACCCTGTGTCGCGGGTGCCATGGACACACACATAGACAACCACAAATTACACCCAAACTCACGAGAGAAATGAATGTAGGCCATACAAATATTTCTCCCGACCCGGGAATCGAACCTGGGACCTCTGCGTGGCAGTCCGGCATGGTAACCGTTCGGCCACGGAGGCAGATATAGTTATAGATATGAGATGAAGTAGCGGTATATATAGGTTGTCGCAAAAAATCCAGCCCAACTTCAGCATAAATCATACTCATACATAATAATAACAAACAATATAAGCCTCTGCTTTGTTGTAACGAAACATTGTACTTAAACATATATCAATTTTGGAAAGTCGCTATTTTTGGTTAATCACATTCCTAGTTTATTACAGGTACAGTCTAAATTAATGTGATATTTCTCTATACTTTAAATGAAACTAAATTGCTCGCACAAAGAGCTTGATTGTATATACGTGTGTTATCACAACCGTCAGATCTCGAAAGGCAATGTGATATGGTTGGGGTACCTTTTTGTTTCACCCCTAATATTCTTTAATTGGTTTTCCCGACGAACACTGCGTCACGACGCAATTGATTGGTAATTGGTTTTACAAGCACTCTACGACGTGACGACACTTATCAGAATGTTGCAATCAAAATAACCATGAACTTTTATTATAGTTAATTATCTTTTTGTTGGTGCAGTGCTGCACAAACATACGTACATACACTGTCGTTGAATTGTTAATATATGAAATATTTGCTAAATGGAGTGTTAATGATGTTGATGCTACATGAACTATAATGTGTGCAAAATATTTTATGATTTCATAAATATTTTCTACGAAATTAATTCGCATTTAAAACCAAAATGGTGAAATTGATAAAAAGCGATTTAATCGTAAAAACAATATTAAATGGTTATTATTGCAAATAATGTGATTATTTTTATTAATATTTAGTTATCAATTTATAAAGAAATTTATTGGTTTTATTCAGTAATTTTATGAACTTTCATATCGTGTTTCCTCAATTCCACAATTTTGAGTTACGATATTATTTGGTTTCATGTGCGAATTCTATACTATACTACGGATAGCATCAAAACAAGGTGCACCAAGAACAAAGTCCGTAAACATAAACATAATTGTGTATGAATCGTCTCGATCGAGAAACCGTGAAGGCCGGACGCGTGCTAGTTGTTGTAATATTTTGAATAATATTTTTGCTAAAATTTTTGCGCGAGTGGTGATTGGCGGATGTGTCTAAATTCTGATTTTCTGTCGCTCTTTTGGAGATCTTACGTGTTGGTTCTACCCACTGGGCGGTCTTAGAGTGAGACGGACTAGTGTTTGTGAGCTGCTAACGTAGAAACATCGAACTTTGCGTCGACGGGCGGCGGGACTCGATCCTGCGCCGGTGGATTGCGGGGCGCTCTTATGCTGCATGCGCCACTTTCTCGGTTTGCAGAGCGACGAATTCACACGTTTACTCACGCCAACGCGTAGACGAGTGACGTGGGCCTGCCTTCTACGAGTGCTACGATGTACACCCTCATTAGTGTTTCCTACGCAGTGTGCTGCG
Source organism: Hyposmocoma kahamanoa (assembly GCF_003589595.1). Lineage (NCBI taxonomy): Eukaryota > Metazoa > Arthropoda > Insecta > Lepidoptera > Cosmopterigidae > Hyposmocoma > Hyposmocoma kahamanoa. The sequence continues at coordinate 12,190 of NW_020655644.1, read as the reverse complement.
GACCTCATCATAGTATTGGGCACATTTTTTATATTTTTTTTTCTCTCTCTACTATCTTATAGATTGGAGTTATTGTTGAGTCAACGTAATTGCAATTTTTCATAAAGCACGTTGTATTATTCCATTATTAAAATGAATTGCTCCGCATGTTGTGGTGTCATTGACGATAAAGAGGATTACATACGATGCGCAGTTGATTATTGTAGCAAAGACTATCACCTCCTCTGCGCTGGTGGAATTAAGTTTCTCGAATCTCATGGCTTTTGGTCCTGCCCGGAATGCCGCTGTGCAGCGAAAAAGGGCGGCGACAACACCTTAACACCAGTGGGGACTACCAAAAAGTCAAGTGATTCCAATGTCACACTTCGTCGCAAGTTGACACCGTCATCATCCTACACTGTCCATGATGACTCTGATGTAAACGATGTGCGAGGTCTCCATCGAGAAATACTGTCTTTGAATGGTCAGATTAGTCACGCCGTGAGCCTTATAGTTTCTTACAATCAGAGATGGCGCAGTATGCCGCGGAGGTAAAAGAACTGAACAAAAAACTAGAACTTATAGTCAGCAGCGAGACTAACTTGGAACATCGTTCGGCTGCAACCCGGCCATTAACCAGCACAATGGCTTCGCAGGCTCTACCCTTGGACCAAGCCGTGGTGACCATTTCAGCAACCCAATCTGCACCCGCAGATGCCCCATCCCATCAAGTAACCAGAAAATTTTGAAGAACAAAACAGCAGAGCCTTCGCATGCAGCGTCTACCTCTGATAAAATGATTATAAATAACTCTAAGTCCATTGTAAATGACAGAGATGCTCGTGTGGATCTTCGGCATTCGGACTCGGAGCAGTGGATTGAGGTAAACAGAAGAAAGAGTGAACGGCCCGCCTCCCTTTGCAGCACTGCAGACGGAGCCAAAACAACGCTGAAGACTGTCGAACCACGGAAATACATACACCTTTGGAATATGGAGTCCGGTATAGACGATATTCGAAAGTATTTTCATCAGTTGTGCCCTACAGGTACGTCCGTAGTGCATGAACTTACTCCAAGAGGGGACTATAAGTCGTGCAAAATTGGAGTACAGATTGCTTCATATGATGTATGCTTTTCAACGAATGTTTGGCCACTAAATGCAAGGATTAAGGCTTGGATACCATACAAAAATCAACAGCTGTTGGTGACCAGAAATTTGCTGACGCTCCGCATGATCAGTCCTTTCGCGTCTTTACAAAGGCTTAAAAATAAATACAAAAATACAAAGCTCAAACTATTTTATCAGAATGTACGTGGTTTGAAGACAAAATTACGAACATGGCGAAATAATTTGACTTTAGCCGAACACCACATGGTAGCTGTGACAGAAACATTTCTTGATAATTCTGTGGAGAATTCCGAACTGGAGCTTGTTGACTGGAGTGTACTACGTCGAGACAGAGCCACGCCATGTGGTGACGTTGCACTCGCTGCGAGGGCTCCCATTGTACTGCGTCGCCAGCGCGATTTGGAAACTGATACTGGTGAAGATCTTTGGGCCAGTTTCTCATGGCATGGTCATACTTGCTATATGTGTGTTGTGTACATCAAGCCTAGCGCTAATGATAGTGACTATATGACATTCTTTTGTAAATTAGAAAGCTTTATTGTAAACATAAAATCACTACTGTTGATCCTTGGTGATATCAATTTAAATAGTGCATCAGTCAATATTCGTAATTACTAGTGTTATTTTTTATCTTTTTGTAGTCTGGCTGACAAAAATGTTGTGGAAAATACGAACGGAGGTATGTTAGATGTTGTGTTGGCGAAGGAGAGAGACAATATATGCGGTGTATGTGTTTGTGCGATTGACGGAATGGTCCCCCCTGATAAATATCACCCACCACTAGATATTGAGGTAGGAGTAAAAACTGATTATTACGCGAACTCTCTAGATCCGACTAACATTAACCAAAAGGTAAAATTAACTCAAAGGATTGGAATTTTAACAAGTGCGATTACAATCGGTTATTAGCGTTACTTTCGGAGAGTTCTTGGAATTCAGTATTGAGTGCGATGGATGTTGTTACTACAACAAACAATTTTTACAATGTTATATACAGTTGTTTTGATGAATGCATGCCCAAAAAGAGACGCAAACAACGTGGTAGACGCTACCCCGTTTGGTTTACGAATGACATTGTTCTTGACACAAATCGGAAATTGAAATTGCATTCTTCTTGGAAACGATCAAACTGTGAAATTACTTACCAACTTTTCTCTGCATTACGAGCCGATCTTAAAACACGTACTTCATTAGCTTACATTTCCTTTATGAAACATATCGAGCAAAATATACAGTGCAATCCTAACGAATTTTGGCGTCACATCTCCGCATTGCGAACTAGGGGTGGTTTCGATCCCAACATAACATTCGAAAGTAAGACCTGTTCGGGGGTTGAAGCAGCAAATGCTTTCGCCAGCTTTTTTGCTAGTGTGTTTTTACCGGATGTCCCATTACTTGATGCCAACAAGGCTTATAATGCGGATATTAGCTGCGACAGTAATTATATAAACATCTGTCCGTTTACGGCGAAGGACGTTCTGTATGGCATGTAATGTAACACATAATAACTAGTATACAATAACATATTACAATTAAAAAAAATAAAAATAATTACAATAACATGTAAAACAGGCGAAGAAAGATTTCTGCATTCCCCTCTGCCACATATTTAATTTGGCATTGATGGCCGGTAAATATCCACCACAGTGGAAATTGTCGAGGGTTAGTACAATACTCAAGACCTCGGATAAGTCCAGAGTGGAGAATTATCGCAGCATGGCTTCAGACCCAAAAGATCAGTTGAGACCAACTTATTAACCGTGGTAGACTTTATCTCGAAGGTTTTAGATCGTGGGTCACAAGTGGACGTTCTGTATTTTGACTTCCGGAAGGCGTTTGATAGGGTCAATAACGACATTCTGCTGGAAAAACTTGGGAAAATAGGCTTTTCTCCACGCCTACTTCGCCTACTCGCAGATTATCTTCGCGATCGTCAACAATATGTCAGGCTGGGTTTGTATGAATCTAGTCCATATCACACGCGTTCTGGCGTAAGCCAAGGTTCTATACTTGGCCCTCTCCTGTTTTTGCTCATGGTGAACGATCTCCCTAATGTTCTTAGCCACTCACAATGTTTGCTCTACGCTGATGACCTGAAGCTCGTCCTGGAGATCAAATCGGTGGAGGATTGCATGGCTCTCCAGCGCGACGTCGATTCGGTACACCAATGGATTTTAGAGAACGCTATGGAATTTAACACTGATAAGTGTCATGTGATGACTTACGCTCGGGTAAGGCATCCGATAACTTATGCCTACAATATAGGTGGAGATAGCGTAACTCAATTGACCACCATAAAAGATTTGGGTGTAGTTTTCGATCGGAGGTTAACGTTTCATGACCAAATCGAAGCTCTTGCCAAGGAATCTTTTCGGCGTTTAGGGTTCATCCTTAGAAACTGTAAGGATTTTGAAAGTGTCCCCGTGATCAAACTTCTTTTCAATGCATTAGTGCGAAGTAAATTGGAGAGCTCCATGTGTGTGTGGAACCCACATGAAAGCACATATAGTATTATGTTAGAGAACGTACAAAAAGCGTTTCGTAGATATTTATACAAACGTGCCAATGGGTGTTATCCCTACATGTATCCTACTGCTTTTCTACTGGGTTGCCTAGGATACAACTCGCTGGAGGTTAGGCGAATGAAACACCAACTTGTGGTTATGTGCAAAATTCTCCGCGGCAATATAGATTCCCCAGATTTGCATAATGAGCTGTGTCGACTCTTTGCCCCCGTCAACTACCACCGCATTAAAAGTCACCAGTTGATGGCCACCGCGTGGTGCCGAACCGTAGCGCGCGCTAAATCACCCATACCGCGCTCCCTGTGCGCGCTCAACTCTCTCCTCGCCACCAACCCTGAATGCGACTTGTTTGCGGATGGATGGTCACTGTTATTGTTAAGATGCCTACGCTATTGTGAAGGCGATGCTTGAATGGTACTTAATCTTGTTGTGTTTATTAAGTTGTTATTAGTAAGTTGTAATTAGTAATGTATCTTTAATTATTGTTATTGGTGTGTCCGTTATAATTAAAGTAAAATAAATAAATAAATAAATAAAATAAAATGATATAGAATACAATACAAATATTCTTTTTTACAGACATACATATGAAAGACAATATTGAGTGGAGCTTATTGAATCTCTTGGCCGATTAGAAATATCAAAAATTCTATAAGTGTTTACAAAGATAACTTTGGCGTAACTAACGTTGGCGATAGATCTTTTTCATACATATAGATTTTTTTTACTTCTTTTTTTAATGTAATTTTTATACTTGGAATTACTTTTGTTTTTTGTATTTTGAATTACATTTTTGTTTCATTGTTTTTTGGTTCGCTGAAGTGTGTTCAGTGTCTAATGTGTTTTGAATTTATTATAAAATTTCATCAAAATAAGTGTTTTTCCTCCTTCTCTGCCTGCTACTCAGTCCACTGCTCATCCTATCGTTTTTAATAGCATTTTTCAAATTTGTCTTTGACTATGTTGCTACATCCAGTGTTAGCAATAGTACTTATATTTATATTTGAATAAACCATTTATGGACATTATACCAGAGAGTGTATACTTACATATTTTATAAATTTGTACATAATAAGCGAATTCTTAAGTTTTCGCGATTGTTAACGCCAGTGTTGAGAACGAATGAAATTGTTTATTCGGATCTAAATCATGTATTTATAATTTAACTGACTTCAGAAAAAGGGGGAGGTTCTCAATTCGACTGTATTTTTTTGTATGCATGTTACGTGATAACTCCATTAAATATGTGAACGCGATAAATTTGTGAACCAATTTTGATGATTCTTGTTTTATTGGAAAGAGGGTACCTAATGCACACACACACTTGCACACACACAACATAGCCCCGCACTAAGGAAATCCTGTGTCGCGGGTACCATGGACATAGACATAGACACCACAAATTACACCCAAACTCACGAGAGAAATAAATGTAGGCTATACAAATCTTTTTCCCGGGCCGGGAATCGAACCTGGGATCTCTGCGTGGCAGTCCGGCATGGTAACCATTCGGCCACGGAGGCAGTTAGCAACCTACGCATGGTCCTATTTAAATTTGAAAAAAATATTCCACCTGTAAGGGTGACAAACTAAGAGATGAATCCGGTAATCGATTTCAATAAAACTTGGCAAACAGATCTAATTTCACGAACTTTTGAGGTCGGTTTTTTTGGTACTCAGTACACAGATTATTTCTAAACAAAGCAACGTTTCGGGATCTTTTTTTAATACCAAGTGAGGGGACGAATAAGTCGTGCGCCTGGTGGTAAGCGACACGCCGGTCCATAACAGTTGCAGTGCCACTTAGAGCTTTTAATCGCAAAGATCTGAGGGTCTCTGGCACTGTGCCCGTCATTCACCCCGAAACGAAAGTTGACAAGTCCCATGTGCCTGTAATTTCACCAGCACCCTTACCCTTCCAAACTGGACCGCAGTAATACTCATATTACTTCTTGGCTTGGCAGTACTTCCCTGGACGAACTTTTCACAAGGAGCTGTACTGCTACTAATCTTAAAACTCAAAGGCCACACTAGTAGTAGTAGGCCAAATTCAAGCCAGGCTGAATAAATAGAGCGTGTTTTGCCGTGACCACGCGGTCGCCACGCGGCGGGAGGGCGCTCATGCTGCGCGGGGTGAGCGCGATGAAATTCGTGACGAATAAATGCGCCCCAAGGCTACTATTTCTTCATATTGTGAATAAAAAATCGCAATGTGGGGTTTATATGTCCAATATAATATATTCGTAACAATGATCATTGATTTGTGTTTATATGTAGGTGGAATTCAAAATATAAGGCCTTTATAGGTAGGGTTATTTCCAAGTTATACAGGTCTATATTTTTACAGTAACTCGAAAATTTACAAGCAGGCACTGAGGTCGTTCGTGAGCTTTTATATAATAGGGGTTAAAGTATGAAATTGCCAATTTGTACTGAAAATCTAAATTGTTTATTTTTTAAATTTTTAACAAATTTATTGAATCAAAATAGTTGCCATTATTATCTATACATTGCTGCCATCTAATGGGAAGGTTATTAATGCCTTTGCGATAGAACTCCGACGATCTAGACTGCACAAACTGTGTGAAAGCATTTTGTACTGCCTCCTGGGAAGAAAACTTCTTGTCCCGTAGATAATTGTCCAAATCACGAAAAAAATGGTAGTCCGTTGGAGCAAGGTCTGGTGAATACGGAGGATGACGAATGGTTTCTAACTGCAGTTCCTGAAGGGTCAAAATGGTTTCTCGTGCTGTGTGAGGTCTCGCGTTGTCGTGGAGCAATAATGGTGAAGATCGATTCATGAGTCGGGGCTGTTTTACTGCTAGTTTTGTCTACATGGTTCGGAGTTCGGCACAATAGACATCTGCCGTTATTGCTTGACCAGATCGGAGAAAACTATAGTGAATAACACCATGCTGAGACCACCAAACAGTTACCATTACCTTTTTATTGGTAAGTTTTGCTTTAGGACACTGTTGTGGCATTTGACCTGGGGTCAGCCATTGCATTTTTCTTTTCCGGTTATCATAAAGAATCCACTTTTCATCACATGTTACAATTCGATCCAATATTCCTTCATTTCTGTACCGGTTCAACAAGGCAACACAAGTTTCAACACGCGTTTCTTTCTGCAGATCAGTCAAATCATGAGGCACCCATTTTTCGTATTTTTTTATTTTATTGATTTGACGCAAGTGAGTCAATATTGTGGGTAAGGTAACGTTAAACCATGCCGCTAATTCCTGGGTAGTTTGACTAGGATCGGCTTCCACTATCACTCTTAATTCATCGTTATTCACCTGTGTGGGCGGTCTTCCTCGTGCCTCGTTCTTTAAGTCGAAATTTCCATCACGAAAGCGTTTAAACCAAAATCGCACGGTGCGTTCATTAGTAGACCCCTCTCCAAACGCAGCATTGATATTGCGGGCTGTTTCTGCCGCGTTAGTTCCGCGTCGGAACTCGTATTCAAAAATCACTCGAATTTTCGCAGTATCCATCTTTCTTGTCTAAATTGAATAACAAAAACAATTGAAAGTCGATATTCAAATGTTTCAAATTTAAAAAAAAAAATCACAGAAACCATTTGAAAAAAGTTTCATTCGAAAACCTCAAACCATGAAGATTCTATGAAAATTCAAAGAACCTATTGCAATAAAACGGCAATTTCATACTTTAACCCCTAATATATAATAAAATCAATACACTATATTTTAATTTTTGTAAATAAGTGAAAAGAGCAAATTAAGTTTGAGAGCGATGACGTCAAACGTCGACGAAATTCCGCGGGTAAATATTTACTTGGTAGTTTGTTGATAACATGTCAATAATATTATAAAAATACTTGACTATAAATTAAATTGTAAGAAATTATACTTGGCTTTAGTGAAAAATAGCCTTAGTCTCAGCCAATAAATCGGTGGATTTTGTAGGCCTCGACATGGTGCAGTTTAAGTTTATCGCAAAGATTCTTAAGCATCCATTTGAAACGGATCATTACGATCTCGCAGTTGTATTCTTTGATTTTTTTCCATATTATTATTGTGTGAAGCATCACTTTTGAGATACTCAAACATTTCGTATTCATCGCACATGATGAAACGATTGCCTAAAAACATATAAACTCAAAATTATACTGATTATTATGCAATTATACAGAAAACAATTCAATAAAAGTTACACCAAGACACAGTAAACTGAATTTTTTTGTTGCTGTTACTTTTTGACAGATCAAACGTGAACAAACTGTCACAATAACGTTTGTAATACGATGTTGCCAGCCAAACATCGGGCAGAAGACAGCCTACTGACCGCTGACTTGCTGGTATTAGCAGTATACGAAAGCATAATAGCATAATACGAAATTACAAGGCAGTTTACTTTACGGCGTAAACTGTGGAAATAAGAATTCATATTAGACCCCTAGGGAAGACGAAACTCTCGGTGTGTACTAGACTATTAAGTTTCAATAATTATTTATTTTTAATATTTTGTAAATGTGTCATACACTGTAATACTTGCCATCACAATGAAAGGATTTACCTGGCGTACGGTACTCGCCGATTGTAGTACAGTAGGGCTAACGCGACAGCGACATAAAGCGCGAGATACTCTATGCGAGAATAATTGTCGCTCTCGCGCAAGTCGCGCCCTGTTGTGCTAGCCCTACAGGAAAAAAAATGGTACGTCGTGCACTCCGATGTTGAGATGATGCATGGTTGTCACGCGCTACTGGCACCGCTCAAGCACGTCATGTAGATTGTGGTGTAGCCTGGAGAGTCCTATTGGTGTCCTTGTGGAGGTTTGTCTTATCTGGACGTATCAGAACTTCGACATTCGAACTTTTCCACGAAAATGTGTGTGATGTATGTGTATAAAGACATTACATCGTTAAACGTAATATAAGAAATTGTATTTGTAATTTGGATTTATCACATGGTCTTCGGTTTGAGGAAGGCGATTCTGCTGTAACTCAGACAGTATTAGTTCACTCGGTATCAAAGCCTATGATGAGATGAATATGAGGTTAGATGAATAGAATATAGTAATATTGTCATTATTACCAAACAGATTACCTTTATATGCGTAATATTTACAATCGTCGATTTTCGCTGTACATCGTACAGTAGATCAGTTACAATTTGAATAGAATAATGTTGCGATGACACAGTAAGCTCAAAAGTTTGAATGAAAGAAGTCATTATCTTTCTGTTTGCACAGTTCTCAAGTACAACCCTACTTTGGATTTCGTTGTAGTGGGGTAAGGATTTTAAGCTTATCCGAGAGTGCGTTGTTTATTTTAAAGATAGAAGGAAACATTTTCAAATTATGTATGTTAAATTTCTTTGAAGAACACTTTGAGTCTTGTTGAAACGTGTTAGAAAATTCTTTTATTTCATAACAAATGATCACACTCTAACATAATCATAAATTAATGTACAATTTCATTATTACAGGAAAAACTTCAGTTAAAATTATAAATAAGACTCAGACCATCGAATACGATTTTTTTTATAATTATCATAACTTCAAATAGAACCTCTGTTTGAAATAAAATGTAATAACACAATTACTTTTAAAAACTCTATTTTACTACAAACTAACTTTTCCAATCAGTGTTTGCTTACCAATTCAACGCAAATTAATTACAATTGGATCGCGTGACCATATTTCACGAAAAGCAGCTCCCGTGAAGAAGCCCTAAATTTTGCCCACACTCCACTAAACCCATTATTACGGGTATCTTATCGCATTGTTTGTACACACGTGTTTTATCTTCCGATTGCACCCCACAGGCGAATGTTTCTAAGCGCCCCCGCCCTGGTAACACGCGATTCTTGTCGACCAATTATTACATACAAATTTTCCTTTATATTTTCCGTTTTTCTTTAGAGTTTGCAAGTTGATAATTGAATTTTCAGTTGCGGTACGTTTGAGTTCGTACTCTACGCTTTTTGTGTAATAGGATCTAATTACATAATAATCAGGTACAAGTATCTTAATTTGTTTTGTTGGACTTACAAAGATATTTAGTTTCAATTAGTTAGGTATACCTCAGGACGCTTACCTCGGGCCTGTACATTTTATTTATATATATATATATATATATAGAAGTATGTAAACCACCAACTTTATGTATATATCATATAATATAAATTGTGGGTTCCTTTCAACCCAAAAGATCTCGTATTTGATTCCGTGGCCTGGACGTTTATATTTTTTGCATAATGTAAATATTTGTTCCGGGTCCGGGTGTTTTGTTCGGTTACCCTATACAGCCTCAGGACATTTAGATTTTTTATGAAAATGCTGGTCAAGAAAAATAATAGCGTATTATTAAATATTCGCTCAATCGAAATGGTCATGGTTCAAAAGTTTATTTTTAAAATTAGTACATTATTGCAGAGGCCGGAAAGTAAGAACAGGCGCCAGCAACGAGTTAAGCAATCCCCGTCCCCGCCGAGGCATATATGGTACTTTTCTCAAACAATGTGAGGAAAAAATAAAAGACCAACGAAAGGAAGACGTATAATATAAAAAAAAATAATTAATATTAAACCTAACATTTGACGTTTTGTGACAATTGCTGAAAGAAAGTGTTACTTATAGTTCTTCCAGGCACATTAATAGCAGTTCAGCAGAACTTGTGATGGTGTGTTCGAATGTGTATTTATTACTATATTTTCGTTACCGCTCTTCTCACTTGTACTCATTTTCTAGACCAAAATATAAGAAGACGAAAAAACAAAAGAATATCAAAAAACACGAAGCTTAACATAAAGCTTACATGTAAACATGTAGCTTAGTTTGCATAGCGTCTGCCACGGTTTGCTAGAAGACGCGTCGTTTCGAATCTGGCCGGATCGAAGGAATTTTTTCTAAGTGTTTGATGTTTGTATTAATAATTATAACTAACTAGTGGAGTAATTTCACAAAAAATAATTGAATATCATAGTGGTGAAACATCCTGACATTCAATAAAACACTTAATATCAAAACACTTATTAGATTAAATGGACCGAGTTATGTCAAAATGTATCAACCCACATCACAATAGTTTTGAGAAAATAACTTTTAAAGTTTGACTTACGAATACTCTATGATTATAGGTTTATTGTTCGATTTGTTAATTCCATATAGTAAGTATTAGTTGAAGGTATAGAACTGTTGCAAAGAATATCTCATAACGTCGTTATATTGCAAAATATTAAGTAAATAAAGTAGATGGTTCATTTAGGCAAAATTATATTTTTTTAAGACACAATTTAAAGTAGTTAAACCAAAGTGTACCAAATCGTAATTATATGACATGAAATTTATATAAATCAAACAGTTATTATATAATTAAACATCATAAACAGTGTAAGAGTCTAGAAATAATAATTTATCTACTATTAATTAATTAATAATAATAAAATTAATAGTGAATAAACTTAAAATCTTTTTCCTGAAAGTTAAAATAATTCAATAATATAAAATTTAAAATCGTTCCTTCAATCCTTGTTTTATTGTATTTACAGTTTACTTTATCTTTATTCACGAAAACTTTTCTATTAACTATATTTTTTTCCAGTGTTTTTGTGCGAACGAAATCTTCTTTCTTCATTTCGAAAACTTTCAGTGGGTTATTTATTTTACATAGTTTCATAACACTTAAATAATCTTGTACGGTATATAAGCGTTGGTGCTGTTTGCGGCGTGTTTCGATTTTAGAAAAATCCGTGTCATTAGGCAGGAAAGAATGTCCTGATTCGAGGAAACGTAATGAAATTGATTTCAAGTTAGGGTGAGTATGCAAGGTAGCCTTCATCATTAAAGTCAATTTTATGTTACCGTTTTGACCACCACAAGAGTCGCTCCACAAAATTAATTCTTCTTTGTCGTGTGGCAGCTCATTTTGTATGTATTTTAACAAGCAAGATCCTAATTCCTAGGCACCTCGCCCTGCCATGCCCTCCACCCATACAAAACAGTGGCCCTTATCATTTGAAGCAGAATGGATTCCACTGTTATATACCCATAATTGCCGTTTGTAAAAGACGATATTTGTAAGTATTCTAGACAGGGGTAAAGTCTTTTCGAGGTCAAATATCAGACATTCAACCTTATCCTCCCTTTTTGCTCTTTGGAAGTCGCTTTTCATTTGATCTCTTAAACCTTGTGCCAAATCCAAATGAGCATTATGTTCTCTCATCTTCAGAACTGATTCTTCTGAAGATGAAGTTTTCTTTGCGATTTCGTAAGCATCACATTTATTGCATGTGTCTTTTTTTAGTGCTTTTAACCTGAGATTAAATTTTGAGTAAAAGTTTCTTTTTATCGTACTAAAACTCACGCATTTACGACCTTCATTTTCAGGGACTGATTTAAATTCGTTTCTATATGTCTCATAAATTTTTGGCAGGGTCAATGTGGGTGCTAAATATTTGGCGTCGGTTTTTTCACGACTATTATGCGAAATATATTTCGGTAGTTTCTTGATAACGTTTACAACCAATTCCAAATGTATTCCGTAGCATTTAAGTTTATTTGAAAAGAGCAATCCCTAGAGTTTCTTGCT
>NW_020655643.1:0-16549 GCF_003589595.1 Hyposmocoma kahamanoa | reverse complement strand
TTTTTTTTGGCACTATTAATGTACTGAAATATGATTAATTATGATTATTTTTTGTATACATGATGGCATCCAAAAACACACATCAATGTCTCGGGATCAAGGATTTTTTTAAATGTTTTATCACCCATTTGAATACGAATTAAGTAAAAATGTCTATATAAACTTGTTAAATGATAATTATTTATTAATTTTCTCAATTACCAACCAAACAACAAACAACAAAAAAATACCGACAAAAAAAACCATTGGTGTTAAAAAAAATTACAAAAACCTGTTTTTCAGTAATTGGCAAAGCGTGCTTGATCCCTAGAAGATGATACTTTATACGTTACACCACTATTGCGCTGATAGCCTCAATTATGCATTCGGACCTCTTTCTCTTTTAAATAATGATTATGGAGTAAATAATCAGTTAAGCCCATTATATACTAAATAGGAGCAGAGGACAATAGCATTTTGAAAGTTTTTGGCACCAGCTACAACAGCGCCAATGGGACAGCCATCCCCAATGCTTCCTGAGTTCTGGTCGTATTTGCACTCATATTTATCCACATAAAAGTATTATATATTGAGATTACAGTTCTACCAGAATCTCCTGACAAATAAGGAAATTAAAAACGGATTTAGCAACATTTGACATGATCATTATTAACACGTTCTTCATATTTTAATTTTTTATTGAATTGATATTCAATTATTTTTTGTGAAATTACTCCACTAGTTTGTTATAATTATTAATACAAAGATCGAACGCTCAGAAAAAATTCCTTCGATCCGGCCGTTCTTTATAGTTTAGATCTATACCTCCCAAGTTAAAAATAAGTAAGCCACAAACTAGCATTTTTTTATAATATAAGTATAACCTAATATTATAGGCTCCATCAAAAGTAAATAAAACATTAAATGTTTTCGTTACTATAAAACATGAATCCTATATATACATAAAAAGGATATGTTTAATTTAAAAAGTAAAAAATGCTATTTTTGTGGCTTACAATGACAACTTACGTGGGATATATTGTGCACGTGACAGATTTTACTTTATGTAAGTAATTACATGATTGCAATATTTATTCTTATTGAATAGCATATAGTTTTACTATCATGATGTAAATGTATTTTATTCTCACTCAGTGATCAAAATGTAGAGAATATACCTCGTTACAAGGATAAAAACATACTTACATCCATTGTAAATGGAAATGAGGAAGAATGACATGGAAAAAGAATAAGAAATATTCCGAACTGCAAAAAAAAATCCAGTAACAAGAGGTCAGTCTTAGTTACCTGTCGAATTAAGTCGATTATCGACAAGGAATCGCTAGCCGGTTAGAAAAAGCTTGTATGTCCGTGTTATAACAATGAAAAAGACGTTGTGTGTCAGCGGTCTGAGAAGAGAAACGTCTTTTTTGCTCTTACTGCATGAACAGCAGCTACAGCTTTTTTGACCGTCTCAAGACAATTGTTGACCCCTGTAGTAATACTAAATTGAAATTGCAAAGTAAAATTACTTTTAATTTATTTCGTGTCACGAGATTCTAGTAGACCTAGTGTGGGGTCATGGAAAGATGTGCTAAAAATATTTTTCTGTATATTTTTTTCTGACCACCATTTAAAATTTTTAAGCACTATAACCCAACTTAAGTAGACCTTATACTGCTGCCGTTAAAAACTCAAAACCGAGAAAATAATGTTTAAAGAAATTATTTGAAAAAATTTTTACTTTTCACTTACGGTAATTTTATATCTTATCCACCTTTCAATTGACGGCCGTAGTAATACAACCCTATTATTGTAAGTTCTCTAACAAAATTTTTATTTATATTTTCTTTTTTGGCAGAGTGTACCATACTGATCTCAATATTGACAATCTAGCACAGTGTAAGGTGTTTTTCCTTTCATGCATAGCTTACTCTGTGTGCGTAATATCTTATTAATTGGCGTTTACGCTGAAAAACTCGTGTTTTCATACTATAATAAATGCCAATGGAAACCAGTATATGCGTGCGGGGAAGAGAAGCCTGGAGGAAATGAAACACCTTACAATCTTTAAAATTTGTGTCGCAGAAATTGAATCTCATAGAAACTACATAGAGTTAATAGTGTTTATTTATAACCCATATTATGTTTGCATTGTTTGTTTATTATTAAAAAGAAATCTAATATTTACTCGCCAAAACTTTTTTTACAGATGCAAAAAATCATATTTATTACATTTTATAAAATTTTAGCACACTTTTTATTTATTGACTTTTATTTATAAAATATTAATAATAGCAATAATTTAAAAACCATGACTGCTTTACTTTTTAATACTTCACTAAGACCCTGTAGCAATTTTGTACATAAATTTTAAGTAATTGTCAATTTTATAATGTTAGTAAAGCTAACCATTCAATGTCAAGTATGTTGACGGACATTTTAGATTAGCCTTAAAAACGTGACTAGTTTAAAAATGCTATTTATAAAAAATTAAATAAAAACGAAAAAATATTTTTAATCGTTTGATCAACACTAATGTATCTGGTCAGTCAACACATCCGATGATGAATGGGCGCCTTTAGAGTTACCAGAACGGGACAAAAATAATGACCTATAAAATAACATCAGTTGAACTGACGTATAATTTGTATTTATGCTACGTGATTATCCAGTGATGCGTTAGTAAGCAGCACAGATTTGGTACTGCATTTTGTAAGGTATTATAAAAGATGTCTTAAGTTGGTTATAAAGCGTGAAACACACTGACAGCGCGTGGTGTGGTTATCGTCCATATAAATACACGTAATTACACTCGCCGTGCTGCCGACCCGACACGCACCCGCTCTCTGTGTGTATCATGCTTAATACATTGTTGTAATTAGTGAAACAAATTGCCATGGCGAAGGTTTTAGATCCAGTCACGGTAATTCGCAGAAAATGCCATAAAGATTCTTGCAGAATCACTGGCTTTGTTTGGTGTGACGTTTGTTTTTCCCCCCCAACCAGATAAATCTTTTTTACTACAATTTACCTTTTTGTGACATCTGAAATTCGTACAAAAGCGATGAGAATGAAGTATCGAATGTTATACAGTTGCAAATGTGTCGATATCATTGTAACGTAGCAATTGTTTATATTTGCTAGAATAATTACTAATCGCTATGTAAAATTGATTAACATCATCATATCGCATCATTCCCTCGTGTGCTTAGTTATGATAGCGATATTGCCTTTAACTAGTAGATCCTGAATTTAAAGGTACTTTAATTAAGTTGGCCATTCATTATCCTGCACGCCGCAGAGCGACGTAGTCAACATTCTTTCGCCTAATTGTCTTTGCAGAATTCTGAATGACCAATTTACTCCGTAGAATGTCAATGTATTTTAAAGTTAAGATGAAGAATAGAAAGGGCCATGCGATTTGTAAGCCGTTTGCTTACTGGTCGTCATGTTGGGTTGGCCGATGTTGCTGCGATTGTTTTGTAAAAAAAAGCCCAAGAAACACCTATTATTTAATATTTAAAGTAATATATAATTAATTATACATGATAATGAAAATATTCTCCTTAATTTATTGTGTACCTAAACCTTCTATGGAGTAAATTAAACTACTCATGTACACCTAATTTTTAAGTAAAGCTATTTGGTGCTAAATGAATTTAAAGTCTGACGGTCATACATGGCTCAAATTTTTGTATTATAAATTCGCTGTTTTTTATAAATGTTGTATGACACGATGACAATATTGCCTGCCCCACATATGAAAGATGATTTTAATTTTTTTGACATTTTAATAGTTATTTGTTGTTACAATAAACTTTTTCGTTTAATATTGGACATACCCGGAGGCATCAATGATCCGTCATTGATGCCTCCGGGTATGTCCGTACGGAATTTCCGTTGCTGATATACATTTATATACACTGTTTATTTTTAGTGGTGTACCTTGCAACAGGAATCAACGTCTTTAGTAAAATCAATGTATGCGATAAAACTTAAAAGTTCTTCGTTTGAAAAATGCTTTAATATTTATTACTACTTAAAAAATATCAAATCACTGGATGTTTTTCTCATTGATTTGTAACTACTAATAATTAGTAACGGAAATTTTGTACCGGCCTAATGTTTGGGAAATGCTAAGTTTGTCTCAAAAAGTAACCATTCACGCAATATTAAGTTTGTATTATTGTACTTAAACGAATTTCATAGAGTATGTGCAGTAATTTATTATATAAATATAATAAATTTATTTTTTAGAAGAGTACAAATGTGACTACAGTTTTAGTTGGCGGAACTCTTTTTCTAGTACGAGTTTAGATGATAATATTTCAATGTTACTAATTTGTTTGTGATGTATCGCATCGACATTGATAATGTGTTCCCATTAGAGTTGGACACTAGTTAAAAAAAAATTTCTTATTTTGCCAGTCTTAAAAATATCAAGGCATTTTAGAAATAACTTTTTCAACTTTTGTTTTAGAAAAAGGTCGAAGTCACTAAATTGAACTCTAATGGTACGTCACACTATATCGCTTATATAGTCATGATCTTTCACGAATGTATACCTATTTTATAGAACTCCAGATCTGAAGTGTTGTACTGTAAAAAGACAAATCGTGATAAAATACATTGTTACATCATTGAAGGTTAATAAAGTAAATCTATAAAAGCAGTTTTTTTTCTACATACCTTTTGTTTCGGGTGAATAAACAGCAGGCAGAACTAGTAAAATCCTCTAAATATTAAAATTTAATAATTAATTCCACTGTAGGTGCAATTACAAAGCAAAAAAATTATACGATTGTATTTTCTTATTGTTTTAATTTCCTACTAATGATACAGATTTGTAGTGGTTCGAGGTTGAGTTTGCATTCTTGTAACCGTCATTGACTTTAGTAGTAAAGGGTTAATTATTATTAAAGTTTGATTCAATTTTAAACTGTTGGCTTTTCAAGGGGACAGTAAAAATATACAGATTTCCCGCGAAAAAATGTCCAAAAATTAAATGATTGAAATAATATTAAACTAAGACCTGGCAGCACGATTAATTAAACCTTAGCCTGTCCCGAAGGACAAACTACTACTGCTAAACTGTAAATAACTTTCAGCTGTTTCTGCTTTATAATAAAAATGTTTATTTTTTTTCCAATTTAGGTTGAGTAAAACTACTAGTCTATGCTTACGATTGAGTAGTAGAATTAAGTAGAACCCAGATGAGCACAATTTCTATACCTCGTTTGATCCTGCCATCCTGACGGACACGTTTAATCAGTGTAAGTATTTCAAGTGTGATTTGCTTACCTTCGAAATAAAGATAATTCTATTTTATTTAAATATTATTTTATACAGGCTGTATATTTGAAAGTGGGACATGCTTATAGATTGCGTTATATTCCTGATTCTGAACCCAGAGAAATAAACTAATGAACTCAAACTTTACAAAAAATATTTTTTTAATTTTTTTTATCGACTACTTGAGAACAACATTAGTTATCGAAATCTATGCACATCACTATTATTGCTCCGACGCAGCGGCGGCTTTGTTTTTCGTCACCGTACCGCCAGGCGACGAAAAACAAAGCACAGGTGGGCTGTGGGGGCGCGGGCGCATATGCGAACAGACAGTGCACGCGCGACCTTGATCTAACGAAGACACGTAAATTATTTGTACTTCCGCTCGCCCGATCGCCGCGAAATGGATATTTATTCTAACGTCGAATTGACAGAGATGGTGTGACTTTACGCAATAAGTGGTGATAGTGTGAGGCAAGCCATTGAAATGTTCCCAAATCGGAGTTTACGCGGAGGAGGTGAACAGTGTCGCAGTGTTACGTGAGAGGATTATCTCAGCATTTTATACTGCGAGACAAAATATGTTTGTGTTGTACAATTTAAAACAAAATTTACTATGCCGTACTAGACTGTGCATTGTAGAAAACGGTGGACATTTTGAACACTTGTTCCGTACCACGTAAGTGCAAATAAACTGTAAATAACTAAAAAATCAATAAAAAAATAATAATTTGATTACATATTTTTAACTACGTCAAAACCCTCAATTCTTATTAAATGATAAATAGTTACTAAATCATAAACTTATCTTTTTTAGTACGTAAAACATTTCGATGATAGTTCAAGTAAAAAATAATTAACATAAGCTAAAACGTAAATGTGAAATCTTTATTGATGCTATCTCACTTGGCAACCGCATGGTAGTATTCCCATTGCACTCGAAATCAAGCGTAAAGGGAAACGGTTTATTCCTATGTACACTTCAAAACACATTTGTTGATTTATTTTTTGTTCTATCCCATATCTTAATTTTATTATAGTCTATGTTGAGTTGTAACATGTGTGAATATGTCTCACTTTTAAATAAATATACAGCCTGTATATTCGAAGGGCTTTTTTGTTCTGCATTTATAACGCTTAGAAAAATGCTTTTCGTACCGTGAAAATTGGTCGTTTTTGTAATAGTCGAATTCTATTTCAATGAAGTAATGTCAGGTATATCCACCACAAACAACACAACTTTATACGTAAGTAATACTAAGAAATTTGGAGAGAATAAAAATCATTTTTCATTAATTACATTTATTTTATAAGTGTACAAATTTCCTACAGCTGGTGTATGCGAGCAATTTCGGTAAAAATAACACAGTTCACCTGTTCATAATTAGGTCCAACGTAGATAGCGGGCTTACGAAAAGTTCATAACAAATTTTGCTAGTATTAGTATTTGTTGGTAGCGCAAATTCCTTTATGCCGTGCCAGTTTGTGGCTCTGTTTTGCACGGAAATTAAAAATTCTCTTTTCAAAATTTTACGTTATTTTTTATTGAGCATTGGCTAAATAGCCATCAGTTTAAATAATAATCTTAAAACTAAAAATTCGTGTGAACAGAATTACAAAATCGCGCCACTTTTTATGAAAATTTTACGCAAATTTACAATATCGCGTTTTTAGAACATTTTAGAAGCTGACAAGTGTCATTAGAATAAATTACTTCTACTTCCGTTCTTGTTAATTTTCAGACATGCGAGTCCGCAATGTACGTTGGACCCAAATCCTTTCGAATGCAAACAACTTTTACAAAATAAAAACAAATCCGTCTTAAAGACGCAAAACGACACCCAACTTAGGGTAGATGTAACTCACATCACTTAAATAAGTCTCACATTTAGTTCTATAACAGCTATGAATGTGAATTTTGAATCGATTTGCTAATGAAACTTCAAAGACGTGTATGTATGATGTTTCTAGAATTTAAAAAATCAAATATTTGTTCTACACAGAGTTACTTGTAAAATACTAACGTCGCAAAACTACACTGTGGCTCTAGTGCAAAGGGGTACAAGTAAAGAAAGCCAACTTTACAAGGAGACTCGAAAAACAGTTACAGCTTAATATATTAAGCGTCAAGTGTTTTTCGCGTTTCCTTGTAAAGTTGGCCTATTTAAGTTTTACCACTTTTCACTAGAGCCACATTCCTAACATCATAAACAACAACTTTAGTTCCATGACTTAATAATTTATCACACTTTACTTTCATACAAAACAGCCAGGCTCAAATAGGATTGGGCGGGCCATGTTAGCCGCATACCCGAAAAGTGGACGAACGTCGTCACTAGTTGGGTGCCCGAGGATGGAAAGAGACAACGTGGACGGCCGAGAAGGCATTGGCGGGACGATCTTGATGGGTTTGAGAGGACTGGTGTGAGATCGCCAAAGACGGAGTAATGGAGGAGTTTAGGGGAGACCTTTGCCCAGCAGTGGGACAAAAATAAAAATATATTTAAATATAAAGCTCCAAAGGATGATAACGCTGTGGTAACGAAAGAAAGCGCTAATATCCAATCCGATACGCCTTGTCGTCGAGTTGCGGACACCAGCCCGTTACACCAAGTACCAAGTACCCAATCCGATGCAAAACGCAGGAGAGGAGGTGTAGATCTACAGTGTCAGATAGTACAACAAAAACGGATAAGGTTCATTTTTTATAAATTATTTATGTTTTGTAAAAGTCATAGAAAGTTATTGTTTATGATGTTAGTAATATAGTCCCGCGATCATCACTTCTGACATCCATAATTCTTTTTGTGATTACATTTCCGGGATTAGAATTTGTAAGTTCCCTAAGAACGTGTTACTTTATGAAACATTGAAGTTAATTGACCTTTGTGCAATCGAGTGTTAGCCACTCGGGTGTGTTCTTAACAACGAACGATTCAACAATCACACTCTGAGCACCACTGGTCATATAACAAACAACACATTAAATGGACAATCATTATTACAAATAGCTGATAAGTTAAGGCGGATATCTATGCTCTACGAAACTTAAAAAAGGAATGTAGGGAATATCGGTTTTATAAATTTTCAAGCGGCCGTAAAAACTCGGGTATTTCTTGATAAATATATCCTAAAAATATTATTTTATAGAGCCATAGGTTTTCAACACCTTAATACTATAGCGCAGTCTCGCTTTAGGGTCCACGCGCACTAGATTATCACGATGTGCTTTATGACAACGACAATTACAACTTATTATCGCGTATTTGTTTGATCATGAATATCTAGTACACAAGGTTTCCTTAACTTCGCGTATTGTAAAAGGTCTATTTTATGAGAGCACCAAATATATGACCAAATATATGCAAAATGTTATATGCGTTTTTCGGTGCCAATCAGACCTTGAGTTTTAAGCCTTATATTCAGTAGAGTATGTGCTATTGTTGCTTGCATTCCGCTGGGTTTTCCGCTGCTGAACTCTTGTTTGGTTTCTTCCCTCGTCTCCTTGGTGGCGGTTCCTCGTCTTCACTTTCTTCTGTCGAGCACTCTTCCTCCTCCTCCTCCTGTAAAATTAAGTATACTATTTCAATACACGAATTTCATCAATGTTACTCTAACATATAAAATGTTTATGCAGTTATAATGTTAAGTTAAATTACATTAAAAATGTATATTGCTACATTGGATACAGAAAAATATAACCTACATCCTCCCCATTTCTTGTAAATCTGTCGACAATATTAATTGATAGAGTTACAAGAATTGGAGAGGATGTAGGTTACATTTTTCTGTATCCAATGGAGCAATAAACATTTTTGACGTAACTTCACTTATGCCATTCTTTAGCTCTGCCTGTGCGATATCTGTAGTAATTCTAAAAAAAATACGAACATTCTTATATAAGACACTTATTCTACGCGGCGCAAAAAAATGGAACTAGTCATGGAAAAATAAATATTGAAATAAAAGATAGTAGAATGCATCTTCGAATTATACCATCATGGTAAATCCATACAAATGCAGCGGCCCGGTTTATGTGTGCGCATACGTCGTATCCATACAAACGTAGCGGCCCGGTACGTAATTTTGAGACGCATTCTCGTTGCATATAGCCGCTTTCATAATTACACGGTACACGGCGCCCGTGCTCACATCGCACATGAAACCGAATGCTGTCGCAACTCAAAATTGGTAGAATTAACAAAACACGAGACACGAAAGTTTTAAAAAAATACTGAATGAAACCAATAAATTTATATTCCCATAAAAATAATCCCATTATTCGCAATAAAATCCATTCATTTTTCTAATTGGACGTAGTTGAGCAAAAGGGATCCAATCCACAAAATCATCAAATAATGAGTTATATGTACCAAACGGTTCCTAAAGTCTAACCTGTTAAATCAGCAAAAAACCCAACATAATATAAACATAAATAAATATTTCCTGAGTTACATGACATTATAAGTTTTGAAAATAAAACAAGAGTGAGAAACACTTTCAAAGTTCAAACTGCCATATATCGAAAGTGCGTTGGATCCTTTTTGTTTAACTACGTCCAATTTTCAAATCGTGTTTCCTCAATTCCACCATTGTTTAGTTACAACAGTATTTGGTCTCAGTGTGACATATAAGCCGTGGTGCTGCGTATGAATGAAGTTACCATACTTG
Organism: Hyposmocoma kahamanoa; assembly: GCF_003589595.1. Taxonomy (NCBI): domain Eukaryota; kingdom Metazoa; phylum Arthropoda; class Insecta; order Lepidoptera; family Cosmopterigidae; genus Hyposmocoma; species Hyposmocoma kahamanoa. The sequence continues at coordinate 6,604 of NW_020655643.1, read as the reverse complement.
CTTTATTATACGAAGGTTATAAACATTTTTATCCTGTACTATTTTCATACGACATCGAATAACATAAAAATGACTGACAATGTATTTACCTTACAACAAATAAATATGAATTCTGCAACCATCAGCATTCCGTTGTCAAAACTTGCAACTAATCGCATGCAAAATAAAGGATTTGAAATAAAAAATAAAACACGATTTAAAAAGCATACAAATTTTAATGTCATCGTAAGGACATGCCAATAAGTTAGCCGTAACCAAGTATCTATAAAGTTACAACAGCTGCCATACATTACGAAAATATTATGCTACATGGAACTTCAAAAGAAGGGTACATAAATAAAAAATATATATATCTATTGACAGCTTATTGGTCGTCTAGAAATAACAGGTTCACTAGAAAACACAAACAGACTCGAAACAGTTTTCCCTGTCGTATTAAAGTTATTCTAGTGAGATACACTACGATAACATGAGAAAGTCTTTGTGCCATCAAGAGAATATATTATTCCTAGTTCTTTTTCTATACGGGGGGCTCACATTAATCTGTTTTATAGCGTTTACCCCTTGTTGACACAGGCAGAGGTCTTTTTAGAATAAAAATGACAACTGTCTGGTTAAGCGTACAAAATTGGCACCAATGTCCATATTAAAAATACATCTCCAAGAGATAGAATCACAGTCAGACGGTATTGTGATGAAATGCATCTTGGCACAAAAAAGAGATTAAAATCGATATTGACCGACCGGTTTTGAACCAACGGTTTAGAAAACAATCAATTGCCATGGAATGGAACAGCACATACGAATTTAAGAAATTTAAAATATCGATAAAATCTTAACGAGAATTATAATATCACATGAAATTTCTTAGTTCACAAACGAGTAAAACTTGTAAATAAAAATACACGCTATAATTACTGTATAATATTAATAAATAAAAACGAGAAATTGTATAACTAGAAATGCAATATAGGTATCTTAAGACCTTTTAACATGTAACATGCATTACTTTTAATTTTAATTAAAATTTAAAAGGCACCTTACTTCTCGTCGACCGTTGGTTTCGATTCTGTTACCCACATTTCTGGGAGCCTACTCCCATTCTCCGTCCGACATATCCGTCCGGAACAATTATTGTCAAGTAAGCAATACTCGACCAAATTAAGACGTATGATACGAATAATTCTTCATACTTGACATTGTTTTTTAATTGTGGTCGAGTATTACTTATTTGACAGTAATTGTTTCGGAAAGATGTCGGACGCAGAACTGGAATAGACCCTCTGAAGCGAGATTCGTTGTATTTCAGAAATTGACGTGAATCACTCCTCATTCTTTCTTTTCCCTAAAATTTTGCTAATATAGAGCTGTTCTATTTTGCAGTCAGTTGGGGGTTGCTGTACTGCCGAGAGTATATATAATATATAAGATAATGCCATCAGATCTTTGAACATAAATTATTTCTCCCATTTGTCGCGAGTTTACCCGCAAATTAAATTGTAAAGCCTCTTTTGGAATACGCAATTACCCTAGTGATTACCCTAGTGTGTGTAAAAGAATCGAAACGTTAAATAAAAAAATAAAACAAGCCCACCGGGAGCGTTAAGAAAAAAAAAAATTTAGCATCTAAAACAAATTTATCTAGTCAAATGATAAACCTCGCATAGAATACTAATGGTCAACACAAATTCAAAGAGCAATGATGCACATTATCTATGTTTATGAGACAAATTAGTACTGAGTCCACCGAATCGGAACTTAGTCGTTTGCCCCTATTCGTTTGTAGCTTACATAAGTAGAGTTAAATGCAATGTAAGCACTAAAAATGTGCGTCGCGGCTCCTTTGAATGCGAAATGACCCTAAAACAACGAGAAGTCTAAGCCTAGCGTACAAATACTACGAATTTGAAAAAAAAAACTAATGTGAAACGTATCGTATAAGTGTTTTAGATGTAGAATCGAACGAGTTTCAAAATATTTTTGGTCGAATATGGATACGTTTATAGAAAAGCGTACATTTAAGCGTCGGAGTGGTGGTTGGGGCTAAAAATATAAATATTTTAATGAACACAAACAAAGAAAGATTTACTCTCTCGTCTATTTCTTACTCATGGATCCGTCCCTGTGAGTGTACAAACTGTATCTGCCCAATAATATGTGTTCCAGTCTCTTTCCCGTCAAGTTGACTTCAAATATAGTCTTTGACATCCAAAACAACACAGTTAAACATTTAATGATAAAGACAACCTTATATCAATGAATGTAGAGTTATAAATTCGTCTCCAAACAATTAAAAGTTCATCATTTTTTGTGATAACATGTATCTTTGTGCTTGTTTACGATATTTTTGTTAGTTAGACGACTATTTCACCTTCTGAACGTAATTCATTGTAATTCCTATAGGTGCGAATTATGTTACCACATTGAATTAGGGATATTAAATCTACTTTACAGGAAAAAGATCCAGGAGGTTACAGTGTTATTTTTAATCATCCCGAAAGTTAGCACGACATTCCTATAAACAAAACAAACAAATTTTTCCAGCTTCTCGTTACTTCAATATGTATCAGCAGTTTACTCGATCTGTTATGTAACAGTACCTGCCTAATTAAAATAATAATTGTGTGAAACTGATAGAATGAAATTTGTTTTAATCACAGGAACGTTATAAGGTATCGTGTTAAATAAATTTGACCCAGTTTAAAAAGAAAATGCCCCCAACCAAACCATCTTAGGGCTACAAATCTAACGCTAGGAGCGCGATTGGACATGTTTGCATCAATCTTCAGCATCAGAAACTTCCTCAGTGCCCGAGTCCTCATCGGAGTACGAATCCTCCTGAAAGCAAATATTCTGCTATTGGTTGTGGACTGTGGTCCCACATACTCGCAGTCGAAATTACTGCTAGGGCTTTCGTCCCGCGAATTTCGGTCTTCAAGAATTCGCGAGCTTCGAGGTTTTTTTTGCATTTTCGAGACTCGAGACTGATGTTTTCAGGCTCCGGAATATCGAGACTTTGGAGACTTAAAAATATATTAAACCACACTGGGGCTCTACTCCTGCTCCTGTCCAACATCCGGCAAAAATAATTGCTGTCAAATAAGTAATACTCGACAAATTAAGAGACGTATGACGCGAATGAAGCTTCGTACCTGACATTGTCTTTTGAATGGTCGCGTATGACTTGACAGTAATTGTGTCGGGCGGAATGTCGAACGTGAACGAGAGTCTAAATCCCTCGTTCGAATCCCGCCGGATCGAAAGAATTTTTCTTAGTGTTCTATCTTTGTTGAACAAGCTAGTGGACTAAATTCACAAAAAAATGACTGAATATCATAGCAAAGCACCGTGATATTCAATAAACATAATCCTACAATTACTAAATCAAGCCATTTTTATTCTGGCTACATAGACATGGCAACACCGTATAACTTGTATAAAACTAAATAAACTTGTATAATTAATTCTTGGTTTCTGTGTTATGAGTTAATAAAGAAACTGATTATAAATTCTTTTGAAATAGTCTCGAAAGTCTCGGTTTTTTAACGCAATTTTAGAATCTCGATTTTTTTCTGGCACGGAAATGCAGCTAGACTGAAAGCCCTAATTGCTGTACGCGTCCCACACCCTTACTATCAAAAAAAGAAAAATTCATATCTCATCTCCAGAAAAGAGTTTTTTTTTTCGTTTTTCTTTTGTAAATAGCAGTGTCTCTACTAATATTGAAGTTGGATTCAGTATTTGAAGAGACAAAGAAACGCCCGCAAATCCAGAAACGTATTATCGGTGCATAATCTCTCTAAAAGCAAATATACCGCTGTACGATTGTGGGAAAACCACAGACGCAATTGACGTAGATACCGTATCATACCCACGTTCTCGCGCTACATGAAATTAGGGACATTCGTGAAGACATTTTTGCATTTAGTTGGGACTTTTTCAGTTCGGCGTTTAGCAGATGGGAGTGAATTAGGTGATAGTTTTTCTCCTTAGTATAAATATTGTAGGCGTTTTTTCATGATGCGCTCAAATTGCACTATAGTCCGTCTTTTTTGAAGATGAAATAAAGTTCATTGCCCAAAAGTGTTGCCCACTTGCAAGCAGTTAATGATTCCAGTTGATAAATATTCTATCGACGTAATGTTGGTTACGCTCATGCAATAAATCGCCGAACTTGTATCATTTGAATCATCACAGGCCCATTATTCGTCCAACTGCTAGACACAGGTTCATTTCAATCGTCAATTTTATATAAGTTTCATGTATGTATACATGCACTACATTTAAAAATATGTCTTTTAAAAATACAAAGAAAAGAACTTTCAAATGCCTCTATTGAAAGTTTTTCATTTTAATTCAATATAGATAATCAAATTCGCCTGTCCTTATTAAAGTGTATATGAATCAAAATTTATTTCTAAAATAGTAGGAAGGATAAAGAAGGCAATAACGCAATTAGTAATCATTAGAACGTAGTAACATTCACAATTCTGACATTTTTGACAAAATCTACCCTTCTTTCACAATTTATCGATAAAATATCGACAACAACTACACATCGAGTATAAACCAGAAATGGAGACGAAATAAGGACCATCCATCCTTAGCAACTCATCAGGCAAATGGCTGTTATATAACTTTTAAATACCAAGTCTCGTTAGCGCTGAAATCGCAAATTAGAAAGCTGAAATAGTACAGCGCCAACTACTGACCTGTGTGTACGTCTCCGTATATTCCAAAAATATTCTGTATTTATTGTAATAAAGACAATATTTGTAACAACGGGCTGCAGTACCTTTCGGTTGGTGTGGGAAAGTTGACGACACCTGTCAATTGTTTCGAATTCGGGCTGGCCAATCGGAGCGCAGTTTGATTTGGCAGAATAATTTTCAAACAAATTACATGACATTTCGTCTTCTTATCTTCGTCTTATTTCTAGTTATATACTCGATACAACTACACGACTATTTAAAATTTTATGAAAACTAGCAACCCCGCAAATGTCATTTTACTCCATTCAAAAAAGACAGACTATAGTGCGTATGATTCTGGCACTGGCCCTAAGTCTGCTAATCACTGGTCATTGTAATTGCATTGTGACTCCACCGAGGTGACATTGCAACTATGATGATAATATATGTTATTCTGCTAAAAACTAAGTTGCAATGGCAGTTGAGACGAGTGTCAGTGGAATGGCAGTGATGATATTCATTCATTCCATCCCTATCAATGTTGACTTACTCTCTCTTAAAAACTATACCACCGTGGAAAGTCGATGCATATTTTAATTTGTAACTCGTTTAATGCAATTTAGTTTTTAAATCAAATATATACATGGCGTTCCACGAATATGTCACACCGAACGAAAGTACGTTAAATACCGTAGATAGAAAATTTTAAAAACAATTCGAACTGCTTTCAAAGATTTTTAAATAATCACCTGTTTGAACCGGGAATCGACGCCCCGAAATGTGAAAAAAACACGTGTAATGTTACTATACTGATCGAAAACCTCAATCATAAGGATTGTTTTATTCTAAATAACAGCATCTTAAATAAAAGGAAGACAATGGAATTTAACATTTAATTAAAATGATTAGGTACATTTTGCTGCAACTTACAATAATTTTAAGTTGCCAGAATTTGTATACTACAACATACAAACTCTCACTCTTGATAATTTCGATTGCGATTTATTTATTTATATTTTCATTGCGAATGTTTAAAAGACTAGATCTAAGTTCTGTTTGTAACTCGTGCACTCTCACACCGGTTCCTGTAAACTAAATCTTTTACAGGTTCATTTGCCTGACCAAAATTTCGAATTAAATGTTTTTCTCAACTTTCATGGTCTTCCTTTTATTTAAAATGCATGTTCTTTCAACAGAACAATCCTTATGATTAAGGCGATTATCACACTGCACCGCGCCCCGCGACGGAGCGCGACACGTTGAATCACGCGCGCGGTGGCGGAGACGCTCACTCAGACGATCTGCGTCAACGCGCTGTTTAATCTAGCGGCCCCGCGTCACTTAAAGTACTCGCTTCGCAGTTGATAGCCGTAGTGTATATGTGGCCGAGATCCTTCTTTGACAAGAATGGTTAATAATACAGAAATCATTCAGGATACTGCAGTTATATTGTCTGTTTGGTCTTTATACTGTTACTATAAACAAAAACGTTTACTCAAATAAAAAGACACCGAAGATATTGGATTCATCCCTTTTTACGAACCAGATCGATAAATGGATAATTTTAGCTCCATTACAAAGATTTAAGAAAATATGAAGATAAATTTGGTCGATTTTCAATAGTAAATATAAATTTATCGACGTCGAGATCTATTGTTGAAAATTGAACATGTCCTAACCTTAGAAATCTGCGCGGTAGTGCGGAGCGCAGTGTGTCATACCCCGCGACTCGCCGCGCCCCTCCGCGCGGGGACGCGGTAAAACCGCGCAGAGAAGCGGTGTCAGTACGTTCGACGCCGCGTGTTTTCCATACAAACTGAGGTACTTCAGTACAACGTTGAAAAACGCAGAAGTGTAGTGTGATAATCGCCTAAGGCTTTCGATCCATATCGTAAAAATAGAGGTTTTTTTTT
>NW_020655642.1:0-30751 GCF_003589595.1 Hyposmocoma kahamanoa | reverse complement strand
CAAATGCCTCCAATCGCTCTCTGTCTCTCTTTGTGATGGTCCAGGTCGTATATACTAACTTAATTATTATTTTATTATCTCTCACAACTATATTTAATGTTAGCCTTCTAGATATGCCTCTGATAGTGTATTATGTGCTCTTGCTTTAATTGGTTATTTTCTGCATGAATTAGTCACAAATTTGGTTTAATTTACGACATTTTGTGCTTGCATATTAATTGACATGAACGGTTTGAACGGCAACGGTTTCTTTTATTTTTGCTACTAAGGTCTATTTACCTTACGGCAGTTATTTACTGTTCTGTGCTCGTGAATAATTTCGCGACGTGTTTTAAAACACTTTTACTTACTGTGTAAAAAATTTACACAATGTAAAGGGTCCAATCTTAATTCATCACAACTAGACGATCACGTATATTTTAATAACGGCCAAATATTAGTTATCATATAATTTTAAGCACGTACATAACCGGCACCGGATCTATTATTTATTTTTAAATAGGCCCCGAGACGGGTGTTACAGGGGCTACCTTACAAAACCCACCACGAAAATCTACTTCGAAATCACTTTATGATTAGGTTTTAGTGAATATACTTGTAATAATATTATACTATTGCAGCGCTGTGTATCACAAGTGAAATTTTAATTTTAACTTATTTGTTTTTTATCACTGGATTTTTTTGAAACCTTAATTAATTTAATTTAAATTAAACTATTTATAGTAAATTTTTCAATATTATTAGACACCATCATACATCGCTTTGGTTGACTCTAAGGAGAGGATTTAAGCTATAATCCGCGACACCGGTCCGTTGCGCATAGGGTACTTTATAAAAAAATATTTGTTAAATAAAATTAATACAATGTCCGGACATAAAGTAAAGTGTACTCGGTTAATATTAACTCATTTTCCAAAAGTTGTGAACATCTTCAACACGCAGGCTTCATAACGATGTTTTCCTGCGCCGCGCCGAAGCAAAAGGTGTTGACGCAAAACATTCCCAAATGTAAGCTAGAAATTAAAATGGCACAAACCGCCACAGAAATTCGAACCGCTGACCTCTCAATAGAGAAGCAAACATTCCCACACATTCACAAACAACCCACTGAGCTACCACCACTTTTAAAAATTTTACATACAAACTTCAACTGTGTAAGAGAGGTTCAACGGAGAGAATGTACTTTTACCTAAAAGTGGTACCTTTTTTAACTTGATTTGCTTTAAATTCTACTTAACTTTTGATTGAGAGTGCAAACACATTAAAATAACTCTCAAATTTAAAAACTTAAATACGAGAGTGGTTTTGGATTTGTTTGACAGTGTTTCAGAGTTCAGACAATCATTGTAAAGGTTTTTTACACTGAATACAATATATATTTCTAACTGCATTTTACTCGATGCGGCATTGTCTGCTCACAAAGCAATATCCAAGCGTGGCAGATAACAAATCGAATCTTATGTCGATCTGCGCTGGCTTTTATTTAGTTAGCTAAATAACGCTGTTTGCCACTGTCATTACGAACCAATCAATGCGTGCTTCACGGACCTATCAAAGCTCGATACTAAAATCACGGCCCAATCACACTTCGCTTCGAGTATAGCTGAGTGCCGAACTAATTACACTTATTGTTTTGGTTTGGACCAATCATCACTTGCTTTATCCTCGTAGACAACCAATCGGTGTCACGAACTGAAATTAATATACTAATATCAAAATCTATCATTGCTATTAATCATTATGCCATGTTTCTAGTTTAGCTTATCAATCACAATGTATTGTATCATGTTCACGTGATTAGTAATAGGAACGCCGCGAGGTGTAAGTGCATCGCGCAGTTTGCGAGTAACTGCTTCCGTGGCCGAACGGTTACCATGCCGGACTGCCACGCAGAGGTCCCAGGTTCGATTCCCGGGCCGGGTGAAATATTTGTATGGCCTACATTTATTTCTCTCGTGAGTTTGGATGTAATTTGTGGTTGTCTATGTGTGTGTCCATGGCACCCGCGACACTGGGTTTCCCTAGTGCGGGGCTATGTTGAGTGTGTACGTTATTATGAGTGTGTACTTAATTTGATTGGACGCGCCGACGCAATGCGACTAGGACGTGAAGCCGCCTGTTTAAGTTGCGGTCAAGACACATCGCGACTAAAACATTCTATATTCAGTACATTTATGGTGATGTGTCAAACAGCTTTATTATATGTATGTAATTTGTTACGCTGTAATATGACATTCCATTTGGAAACTCGTAAGTCAAAGAAGGACAATTAGAGGTAATCCAGGAGACGAGTAGTCACCCTGATATTCCGTTAGGCAAGCGTTGTGATTATTATAAGTCTTTCTTTATGGAGACGTCTAACCTAGATTTATTTCATTACCATTAGTTGAAGATATAAACATGCGGCAGTGTGTCAGACATCGTAAAGAAAAAAAAGGCGACACACAGACCGTATGGGTTTAACTATTCCCTACGAGCATTGACTTACAATTATATGGACGTCGGGTCCGCGCTAAAAAGTGTCCGCACTTGTAAGGCGCTAAAATCGTATACAGATCGCGACACTCCGCTTTAGTCTTCATTTGTTCTACTGACAGCGCGATACTGCGATGACATTACAATTTAAATTTCGAATAGGTTGACTTGGGACATTTTTTTCGTGGTTTTTGTATTAGACCCGACTTATGTAATGACGGCGGAAAAGGACGTTTTAAAAAAGAATTTATTATTACAAAAAGACGTTTAATTCGGATCAAAAACCTTACAAGACTAAAGTACAGAAAAAATACAATGAAAAGTAGAAAAGCATTACGTTACATAAATCTAAATAGTAAGCTAATTCGCCGTAGGTGAGATTCAGCATTTACCAGGCTTTACGCCATGGTAACTCCCGTCGTCCATTTATTTGTAAGTCAATGCCTACGAGCTATTCTTTACCCTGTCTAACTAAATATTAACTATTTGTTGTTAAGTTTGTCATGTTTTTTCATATTCCAACATTTCTTTTAAGAGAGGTTTATTATAGTAAATGTAATGATTTTGAACAGATTATCTGGTAGGTTCCTTTTAAAACTTTAATTTTAGTTGGCACACATGTGCACTTAAATTTTTTATCAGCAAAACCGACGGACCCTATTGTTCGTTGCTGTGAGTCCGTTTTCGTATGCAGGTTTTATTTAGGTGGGAACTATAACGTCAACTCTGTTGACGCATTTATTCAATAAATCAAATCTTTGTTGGGTACGTAATAATTGAATGTTTGGCGCCAAACTTTTTTCAGGTGTTATCGGCTTTTTAGGTCGTGTTGTTCAGAACCACTCCATCGTTTGACATACAGTTTCCTGGAAGTTTAGTTAATTAGATTTTTAGAAAGAATTCTGTCGGTTCGTTATGAATTGGTTTTATAAAATTATTAGTGTGCTCGATAATTATATGACATTATAGGGCATGCTCTGTTCATGTTTTGAGCACGTGGAAAGTAATCTTTCCACGTGCCTTCAATAATTTGAAGGTTAGAAATATGCGTAAAGAGCAAGTTAGTAATTAATTTTGATGAAATTGGTTTGCGTGTGTGTATATGTTCTTAAGTCGTCACCTATAACTCCTGTGTATAAGGGTGGAGACAGAGACGATGTCAATAATTACAGGTCTATATCTGTATTATCAGTGATATCTAAAATACTGGAAAAATTACTCAATAAAATATTACTAGACTATTTAAATAAAAACAATGTATTGTCTGCAAACCAATTTGGTTTTTAGCGTGGAAGATCTGCGGAGGATGCAGTAATCTCCTTAAGTTCTCTGGTTACAGAAAAACTTGACAAACGTAAGAAATGTTTATCAGTATTTTTGGACTTAAAAAAAGCGCTTGACTGGTGTCAAGCGACCAGTATGGAGAGAGAGAGATGGTTCTCTCTCTCTCCATACTGGTACACAAATTAGAAAGATAAGTATAAGAGATTACTTGACAAATAGGAAGCAGACAGTGAAATTAGATAACCACATCAGTGGGTGCGAAGAGGTTTTGTATGGCGTACCCCAAGGTAGCGTTCTTGGTCTTACGCTTTTTCTTGTACATATAAATGACCTATGTGATATACAGATTAAGAACGCTAATATTTTCTCTTATGCTGATGATACATAGATGATAGCCATTGTATTCACTGATAATTCTTGGGATGCTCTGAAGTCTAGTCCGGAACGGGGACTGGAGCGTGTAAACAGATGGTTAAGTAACAATTCTCTTACGTTAAATACTAATAAAACAAACTACATCTGTTTTAGTATCAATAATGACACTTACGCCAAAAATAATTTTGACTTAAAGATTCATAATTACAAAACTACAGGTAACCCCAGTAATTGCACATGCCCAATTCCATGCCCAATTGCACAATTCTATCATTAAAGTTGCACCTCGAACATGTCATTAAAAGAGTAAGAAAACTTAATTGGATTTTTAAAACACTAAGATATGTAGTGCCAGGACCAGTCGCTGGTCAGCGATTCTCGTCGTCTAGGGATATACTTAAGAAAATATACGGGAGTTTGGTTCAATATGTATTGATTTATTGTATTCCTGTATGGGGTGGAGCTGCTAAAACTCGTTTCCTCGAGTTGGAGCGTGCGCAACGCAATTTGCTTAAAATAATGTATTTAAAAAAAAAGACGATTTGCCACGAGCAGTTCGTATCAATTATCACATTTAGCCACTGTAAGGAAACTCTACATCACTCAAACTGTACTCAGACAACATAGGTCTCTAAAACATCATGATCTAAATATTTCGAAGAGGAGAAGGAAAGTCATTGTGGTACAAGGACCTAAAGTAAATACAACATTTGCAAACAGACAATTCAGCAAACGATCGGCCCATTTGTACAATTTAATGAATAAGGAATTAAAAATATACGCCAAAGTCATATCAAAATGGCTACAGTCGAAATCGTATAGGGAACCGAAGATCTATTAGAACACTTGCTGTAAAAACACTACTTTCCTAATCTATGGCAACAGGTTAACACACACACATGCATACACGCGCACACGCGCACACGCGCACACGCGCACGCGCGCACACACACACACACACACACACACACACACATACATACACACACACACACACACACACACACGCACACACGCACACACACACACGCACACACACACTTTCTCATATACAAATGCACACACATAAGGGTACAAAACGTCACCACCAGAGTAGAAAAATAGTTGGACTACTACGAAATAGAATTTGGCTACGAATCCCTGTACGAGCACGTAGCACCGAAACAACAATGCGCTAAGTGTTTCCTACTTACGCATTGTTTTTGTGAACTTACAACAATAGGTAAGTAACTTAGGTTATGTATACCTCTAAATCTGGAGTACTACAGTTGAGGAACTGGAGGAATCCAAAATTGAGCAGTAGATATTATTAATTTCATGGTAGTAAAATTCAAATAAAGTTATGAAAATAAGAGTACAAACCGTTCTCTCAAAAACACAGCCAAGGGTTTACCTTGGCCACACTTGTACAAAAATAATAAATTAATATCACTTAGTTATACAACCAACCACATTAAACATCATAATAATATACAAGATTATGTAAATGCACACTGTAATTTCGACGGAGTTGCGCTATTCAGTGTCAAAAAGCTGTACACATTTTGCATTGAGCGAGGGCAGAGGGGGGTGGCAACACAAAGCACGTTGCGAGGTGAAATGTCGCCCCCTTAGGGTTGCCAGTTTAAAAAAATCGAGTATTACAGTACTTACTAAACTCACTATACATACAGTTCTAACCTTCAAATACTTTATGTTAAATTCTACTGTAATAGCAACTTTGAAGATCAAAATGTATGATGCTAGCTATAACTGCTGTCTCGCGTAAAGCCCTTAAAATTATGGTTAAAAAGGTTCAGTCTATCTCTCGAATCAGATTTTTTAATTATATTTGGTAACCCTTTTTCCTTTTAACTCGACACTCCCTCGCCTCGGGTGCACTCGCCCCGTATCGCCACATTTAATGGGATCTCATTTCCGCGCTCCTAATATCAAGTTCTGAATGCGGAACAACTTCTTTGAGTTGTCGACTCGCGACGTTGCTCCCGGCAGTGAACAGCGACGTAGCTGAAGGAATGATCAAACTAGTGCGACACTTCTCCAAATCGCGATTCTCCACAATAGGCCGCTACTCGCAGACTGTGCCAGAGTCGATGTAATCCGATCATCAACGAGCTGAATCCAAATTTCGAGTATTTTGTTTTGTGTCCTCATCCAGCGTATCCAGTGAAAAATTTTCATAAGGTGCTGGAGACATTCATATTGAATCTAGTTGCCACCGATTGTGCGAGCGACTTAAATCACGTGCGATCGGAATCGCCTCAGTATGAATCGTCCTTGAGGCGAGGCCCGTACCACTCACAAGCGCAAGGTAGCTAGTGCATTGTGCTAACAGATGAATCGTTGTTCAGTTTAACCTCAATCGGTTTATTTCAGGAACTTGCAATGGTATTCTTCTTTAAGAGTCTTGTTTCCTTGAATGTTCTGATTGTTTCATAACAATGTACGAATATATGACATATACATGTATACATGACAGTTTTTCCTTATGATTGATATTAGGGCCATACATTTCACTACACATTATTATCGTTATCGTATACTAGTTTTTTTATACCGCCAGGTACATTTTACAATTATAGTTGTCATCGATCCAAATAACGATCACCTTTTAATTATAGGTCAATTTGTTCTTCTATGTTTGAGCGCATAATTTTAAAGTGCAGCGTGACAAGTATGTTATGTTTCTATTATTGTAAAACCAACACTGCTGAAGATATAAACTGTTATTATTAGTCCTAAAGGTACATTTTACTTGCTTAGTTATTGTTATGTAGTGCAAATAAATAAAATAATAATAGTGTAATAGTAAATAAAAAAATACTTTAATATATTTATTAGTTCATAATGATTATCCATATCCAACGATTGACACAGGTTGTATAGGAGTCAACAGTAACAAAATAAACATGGAACTACATATATTTATTTATTTTGTGACTGTTGATTTGTGGACAACCTGTGTTACGAATTTAAAATAAAGTTGAAGTTCTGTATTAACAGGCCACTTTATACATTTTATCTACGAGATCGTGTTGATGCGCCTTCATTTTTACCAACAATACATTCAGGTGTAGATATTTTACTGAACTTTGAAAATAAATTTCGAAAACATCTAGAATACATTCGTTACAACTTTTAACAAAAATTATTACGGACTCTGTATGAAGTACTAGTAACATTTTGTAAAATAGCTGTTTTGTAGATTTGACAAGTTAAAATAGCTCTTATACGTGAGTTCACACAGAATGTTTCTAAACCGAATTACATGCCGTCTACGAAACCCTATCAGCGCCCGATATGCTCTTGGTCTGTTTTTATAACTTATTTTAAAATAAGTCTGGTTAAATATGTTCCTCCATTTGCTCAAAAAATATCTATGTAAATCAAACAAATTGTTTTAAGCCACAAACGATATCTCTGTACAACATTTGACCTAAATCCTAGAGTTTAACTAAACAGTGCCACTCACTTGGTAACATTTTTAACCGTTCAGCAGTTCAAACATGGCCGACGTTTGCGGAGCGTATTGCTCACAAAATTAACACTCTTTTGCAACTCGCTCAAAGCGGAAAATAAATGGAAATCTTTCACATAACTAAGCGCCGTTTGAGTTTGGACTAAACGTTTGTAATTTGAGAAATACTTTGATTTGCAAGCGCGCTGAACCCACGCAACGCACTAAGTACACTCGATCGATGAAATTGCGAGAGCCCTCTAATGACCACACGATAAATAACATAATATCATTTCTTTACAGGTACTGACTCTATCAACGACCGATTGGTTTCATTCCATCCGCTAAGGTAAACATTGATTTATGGACATTTCTAATCAAATTCAAATTGTACAGCTTTTTTATTTCAAATCGTATCCGAACTTGGAATTCCACATTAATTACACACTACTGCTCATTCGTAAGACAAATTCGTCCGAGAAAAATGTTGATGTAAATAGACATTTGTACATATTTATGATTTACAATATCTATTTCCAATATCATATTTGGAAACGACCTATAATTAATGTAATGATACCTTACGTACTTTAAAAATGTACCAAAATGAAGAACATGGGCAATAAATTTATATTAACATTGAAGAAAATATATTTTAGGGTTAAATTGTAAATTAACAGAAATAAAAATTTAACACTAAATACATACAAGTACAGCGCTACATTTTGAAATTTTTGTGAATTTTTAACTTTATATCTAAATCAGTCGCACTGTTTATTGTCCTACCCGAGAAATTCATCTTGCGTAGGTCCTCTTACAGCATTTGAGAGAGGAGGCAGGTATGTAGATTATTTCGAGTATTTGCAGTCGCTCGCGTATATTGAAACGTTGTAACTGTTGTATTGCTTTGTATTTGTGCTGGGCAGACAGACGGGCTGTTTAGCAATACACGCGTTGAACAGTTGTTTTACCTACAAGTATTGATAGATTCACATTCACAAACAAAGTCTTCGAGCAGTGCGTGTTGCCTGCGATGACCTACGGCTGTGAGACGTGGTCACTTACTATGGGTCTCATAAAAGAGCTCGAAGTCACTCAACGAGCTATGGAGCGAGGAATGCGCGGCATTTCTGTACGTGATCGAATTAGAAATGAGGAGATCCGTAGCGAACGAAAGTCATCGGCATAGCTTGAAAAATTAGCAAGTTGAAGTGGCAGTGGGCAGTGGGCACATAGCTCGTAGAACTGACGGCCATTGGGGCAGAAAAGTTCTTGAATGGAGACCACGAACCGGAAGGCATTCAGTGGGACGGCCCCCTACTAGATGGAGGGATGACCTGGTAAGGGCGGCGGGTAACTGATGGATGTACGTCGCGTCCGATCGACTAGTCTGGAAATCTTTGGGGGAGGCCTATGTTCAGCAGTGGCAGCAGATGATGATGATTTATAGATTCATTAAACAGCCTAGTTAAACATATAGTTACACCCGTATCTACTTAAATTGATCAGATATAGTTTTACTAACAATAAAATGTCTCAGATATCAATTTTATCGCTAAATCTCTGTGGATGCGCCTCTCGGCTCATCGGACCACTGCCTTGTCCGGACAAAACTTGCTTGCACACAAACCAATCTCCCATGGCCCGCTGGGAAGCGTCGTGTGTGGCACTATAAGTCAGCAGACTGGGATGGACTGCGTGAGTTCTACGCATCGTACCTGTGGAGGCAGCTCTGTTTCGCTTCGGGTGATTCTGACACCTGTGCAACCATAGTCGCTGAGACGATTCTGGCGGGTATGGAATATTTTATACCAAACTCGCTAGTAGCTACCGGTGTCAAAAAGCATCTGTGGTTTAATCGACCTTGCAGAGATGCTAGAGTTGCAAAGAAATCTGCTTTTGAGACTTGGACTACTTCGCTCAACTAAATGCTGCCTCGAGATCCTGCAAACGAACGATCGCTAGAGCAGGATTTCGTCGGCAGAATTGGGGAGCGACTTGCAAGCCACCACTCCGGGAGTTGTGCTTTCTGGTCGCTCGCTAAAGCTGCCGAAGGTAACTTTTGTTGGTCGACCTTGCCACCACTCCGGTGATCTAGCCTATAGCGCTAAAGAGAAAGCCTACTTACTGGGTACTCTCTTTTTGCTTCGAACTCGATTATGGACGATGGCGGAGCTGCGCCACCTACCACCCGTTGGTGCGGTACCTTCATGCCAGAAATCGTTATAACGCAACAGCGAGTTCGACGCGAGTTGCATTATAACGTATTAAAGTATTTCACTCAAGTCAAAATTTTAAAACCTTCTTAATACCAAACAACTTAATTAAGCGTAATCTCTTATGATTTAATCTTATAGTCCTTATTTTAAGTTCATCTGTAGAACAACTGATTATTTTTAGTAAAATTGTTCTATACACATCCAGTAAAGTCTATTAACACTCTAAAAACTAGTGTTCTTAAGTTTATTCTAGATATATTTAATTTATAGACATTCTGTAGTGTTTGTACTTATGACAAACACGTTATAGCGCGTCTTCAGTGGATTATATTTAAAAAAATACTACAATTAGGGTTTTTACTCTATTGGACGTTGTAAGAGTTCATGCAAAATGGATAAAGTAAATAATATTAAAAGATCTGGTGGAGATGGTGAACCTTGGATATTAAATCACATCATTCGATACAATCAGCGTTGCCAATGCCAATTGTTCAAAATGCCCAAAAATCACGGTTAAAATCCCCAAATTTGGGAAGAGCAAAGTTCGTATTCCCCACAAATTCCCCACATCTCGAGTTTCATTATTTATTAGAAATACATCGCTTAAAAATATAATAAAGAATTAAGTAACTCAAAATGTAATACTCTATTACATTTGCCGTGAATGTAAACAGAATGTAAAATGTAAAACTAATTATAAAATTAGATAGCCTTATGTCGTTTATTTATTTTAATTATATTCAACATTAATCTGTAAACAGTCTTCAAATAATTTTTCTTTACAACACTTAGAAAATTAAGTGAATTGATTATTTGTTGTGCATTTGGTGACACTATGTTAATGTTAGAAATAATCAATGAGTTTCGACTTACTATATTTAATATTCAAAGTTCACGAGTGGTAAGTTGTGGTGTGGAAGTACCAACTGCTCGGCTTTGTATATCAATAGCTGATTTCGTTTTGCATACACTATACATTTCATACCGGGCGGGAGAAAAAATTGCGAACTTAACACGTACCGACTGGTAATTTTACAATTCAGAACCAAGTGCTCTTATAATAATTCTATTTAAGCTGCTTGTTAATAATACGACGGATGTGCGATGTTGAAAAACACGTCGACACAGTCCTTCACAGTGTTTCTAACAGTAACGATCAAACTAGCGACGCACCAGCAATTGATAGATTAAACAAAATGATAAAATGTTAGACTCCCCACAATTTGCTCACATAGCGCCAATCCCCACAAAATCCCCAATCTAGTTGAATTTCCCCACAATTTGGAGAATTCCCCACAAATTGGCAACACTGGATACAGTAGTCGTAATTCGCGCGCGAGCCGGTCATGGCTTTGTTTATTGACAAATAAATAAACATTGTGAAGTAATTCAGTGTTCTAAAATGATGAAAACAATTTAAATGAGCGCGTAAACTACTGTACTTCTTGTTCATGTTGTGTATGTGTATTGTGCCGTCTATCAATAGAATACAGTGAAATCATTGTGTGAAATGTGGTTGGCGTGAAGAAATAACCTCAATTTTGTCATGAAAGTTTTTTTCTTCCAACACACGTTAGGTATGCCATTAAAATATTCCTTATATTTATATGATAAGGAATTTATCCATCTTTCTAGTCATATATAACACATTCCATATAATTATACAGAATAACGTCTTTTTGCGACATATTGTTTTTTTGACCTATTGTTTTGAAAAGTTTTTTATTGCATAATACGCTCAGTATATATAACTTTTATAAAGGTTTTGTAATACTGTCAAAAGAAAAAATCGCTTAGACACATCGCGTTTTGTAGACAATCATAAAAGCTTCATAGGAGTGAATATTCTTCTACAAAATCAACTACATATACCAAGTAAAAATAATCTTTTCGTATTCTAAAGTTTTTCTATAGATAAAGCTATAGACAAAATGCTCCCAACAGTGTTTTTAGTGTGTTTAGTTTTAAATTCTTATCGCCATTTTTATTTTTAAAGAATGACTATGAAGAAGCCGAGAAAAATTTCTTTACTTTTTAAAAAGTAAATCTAAGTTGAAATTAGCTTGAAGAAGCCTAGAGCTTCTTGGAAATGGTTTGTTTTGTGAGTTATTTTGTATATTTAAGCTTTCTATAAATATTTAAAACCGAAAATCGATAACTGTATTTTTATTAAGTTTATATTTTATACATAAACATTTAAAATTTTGCGAGCGCCTATTAAAATGGTTTTTGTAGGATACTACAAAAACCATTTTAATAGGTGGTGACTTTAACGTTAACTTCTTAACAAACACTGTAGTAAAGAATACTTTAAAAATATCATGTTAACATATAATTTTCTACAGATTGTCGAAGAACCGACTAGAATAACCCCAAGTAGTTCTACCTGTATAGATCTTATCTTCATAAATATTAAGTCAAATAACTATCAATTAATTGTCAATGAATTCGGTTTTTCAGACCATAAAGGTTTACTTTTCTCTATACCAACGAGTATTCAAGCTCCAAAACAATTTTCGGTGGCAAAAAGGATACACAATGATAAAAATGTAAATGAATTTAAGAAAGAACTTTAAACTTTAGAGTGGAGAGATATAATAAAACCTGAAAAAAATATGAACGAAAATTATAATGCATTCAATAACACCATCCAAAAAAACGCTTAACAAATGTATACCTAAATTAATTCATCAACTACAAAATAAACGCGTGACCCCTTATCTTACTCCCGGGCTTAAAATATCTTGTCGCAATAAAAGGTTAATAAAATTATTAACAACACAAACAAAAAATAAATTAATACATAATTATTACAAAGGATATTGTAAAAGTTTTAAAAAAACCATTCACATGTCAAAAAAGATAAGAAACATATATAAATATTCAAATTCAAAAAATAAAAGTAAAGCCATGTGGCATATTATAAATAAAGAAACTAACCGTGGACCCCATATAGTCAAACAAAACATTATATTGAAACATAACGAAATAATACATACGGACTCAAAAAAGATTGCAAATTGTTTCAACGATTATTTCTCTACAATAAGCTACACCCAAAATTCGATACGTGACAAAAGCTGTAATATGTCAAACACAGTCAGTAACTCATTTTTTTTACAATTGGTAGATTTAAGTGAAACTTACAAAATTATTAATAGTCTTAAAAATAAAACGAGCTTTGGTGTAGATGAGGTTCCGCCGTACTTAGTAAGGAAATGTGTAGACAATCTAACTCTCCCATTTACCTTACTGATAAATCAATCTTTTCAGGAGGGATGTTTTCCGGATTCTCTGAAAATGTCGCTAGTTAAGCCAGTTCATAAGAAGGGCAATAAAACTGATTTAAGCAACTACCGTCCCATTGCTTTATTACCTACATCGGCCAAAGTAATGGAGACTGCGATGTCAAAAAGACTCATTGCATTTTTTGAAAAATTTAAAGTTCTCCATGACAGCCAATATGGTTTCCGTAAAAATAGAACCACGGTCCTAGCCTTATATAAGTATGTTCAGAAAATATTAAACATAATTAACAATAAAGAATACGCGGTGGGTTTGCTACTCGATATGAGTAAGGCATACGACAGAGTTAATTATAAAATATTACTCGACAAGCTCTATTATCTTGGTGTAAGAGGCCTAGCTTTTAAATGGTTTCAATCATATCTTCAAAACCGATCCCAATGCGTTGAAATTGAAAACACTAACTTTCATACAGGCGAAATTGAGCATGTCAGATCAAATGTCATCTCTATCACTAGTTCTATCCCCCAGGGAAGCGTGCTGGGTTGCATTCTGTTCCTTGTGTACGTAAATGACCTTCCTCACTCAATTCTTTTCGATAGTATACTGTTTGCGGATGACGTATCTGTTGTTTTGCCTTGCACATGTACTAATTCACTACAGAAGGACTTAGATGCGATATTGGATTCACTCACAGAATGGCTCGATCAAAACAATCTACAACTAAATTTAGAAAAAACAAAATTATTTCAATTTAAACCCCGCCAAAAAATTGCTTTCGATATCAACTATATATATAAATCAAATAAATTAGAAATGGTAGATTGGGCAACCATGTTGGGTATTGAAATAGATACACACATAAATTGGAAACCCCATATTCAAAAATTATCTAGCCGTTTATCTTCACTTATATATGCTCTTAGACAACTGAAACGTGTTACTGACCTAAAAACGGCCCTTTCAGCTTATTATGCGTTTGCCCACTCGCGACTAGCCTATGGGATTGTACTGTGGGGAAACAGCTCGTATTGTCAAGAAATATTTGTTCTACAAAAGAAAATGATCAGAATATTAACCAACATAAAACAAACGGACTCCTGTAAACCGTATTTTACAAAACTTAACATACTGACTCTAACGTGCCTATACATTTTGAAGCCTGTAAGTTCGTTAAAAAACACGCAGATTTATACTCTCCGATAAAATTAATAAAACGTAATAATCGTTACCATAACAAGCTTAAACTTCCCCCCTCTAGCCTAAAATTATTTTCTTGTGCACCACAGCCTATGTTAATAAAAGTATATAACCACATCCCAAATTATATTAAAAATTTGGATAAAGACACGATCTTTGAAAAACGTTTAAAGGAATTTCTAAACAAAAAAACCTATTATAATATGTCTGAATTTTTTGGCGATAAATGTATTTGAAATTGATTTCATGTCTATAAGAAATTTAGGTAAAAATTCAAAATACAAATCAGTAAAAATTATTATTAGCAATAAGTGTACGAATAATATATATTATAATAATAAAATAAATGTACGAATAATATATATTATAATATTATGTTAAAATAATTGTATCATTAGGTTTAAGTTTAAATTGTGCTACGTCCTAACAGGGTATCACATGTATGTATCTAAGTTTATTAAAATGTGAATTGCAATAAATTAAATTAAATTAAATGTAATACTAATAAAAATGTTTAATAATTATAAAAATAATAATTTAATTAATTTTAAGATAAAAATATCATGTAATAAATATGTTTATTAATAAATTATAGAATCTATAATATAATTAATTAATTACTAATTAACTACGTTCAAGCTTGCAATGTATTTAAATTCCATTGTAACTTTGCTACACCGTTACAGGGTATCACATGTATAAGTTTATCATCCATGTGAAATGCAAATAAATGAATGAATGAATGAATGAATGAACTATCATAGACTATAAATTGTCTAAAAACTGTCTACAAGACTAAATGAAAACTGTCTTCATTCTACAAATGGTCTTGTAGCATTCTAGAAGGGTTACTTGAGAAAAAAGATAAGTATCAATCTTTACACTACCTACAGATAGTTTCTCAAAGCACTCTTGTGATCTACTAATAAAGTTGTGCCCACTTTTACTTTAAATTATCTAAAAACCTTCTTCGAGATATCTTGAGGGAATTTGAACTCTTAAAATATTAAGTCGAATTAAAGACTATTAAATATCTTATATTATCGAGTTCTTAGGTTTTCGCGATTGTTACACATAGGAAATGAAACTATTTTTCGGTTACTTTTATTTTAAACTATTTTGACTGACAGTCAACCGTGACCATGGGACCTGTAAAGGGCCCGAAACGTCGGTTTGTTTGAAAAAACAAATATACGCGATTTAAATCCGGAAAAATAGTTTCATTTCCTATATCTTATAGTATGTGTTTAGATATGGGTGTGATGCTTGGGGGTCTGATCTGTCACCTTTTTTGGACACTGGATGTACGTAGGCAGTCTTCCACGAGATCGGGACTTTTGATAGCGAGTAGGAGAGCGCCTAGAGGCTAGTTAACACGGGACACAGCTCCGGAGTACACACTTTAAGCACCACTTTTTTTTTTCATAACGCACACACTCAACATAGCCCCGCACTAGGGAAACCCTGTGTCGCGGGTGCCATGTACACACACATAGACAACCACAAATTACACCCAAACTCACGAGAGAAATATATGTAAGCCATACAAACATTTCTCCCGGCCCGAGAATCGAACCTCGGACCTCTGCGTGGCAGTCCGGCATGATAACCGTTCGGCCACGGAGGCAGTTAACCACTGCCGGTATACTGTCCGGGCCACTTGCTTTATGAATACTGAGCGAAAGCAACTCGTGCCGAACCCAGAGTTGCGTTACAACGATTTCTGGTATGAAGGTACCGCACCAAGGGGTGGTAGGTGGCACAGCTCCGCCATCGTCCATAGTCGAGTTCGAAGCAAAGAGAGTACCCAGTAAGTCGGCTTTCTCTTTAGCACTATAGGCTAGATCACCGTCAAGTTTACGGAGTGGTGGCAACACAGAGATGTGATGCTCATCCGTATGAGTGGTCAGCAGAAGGTCCAACAAGGAACTCGTATGGTTCACGACGTCTGGAATCCTAGTTGGAGAATGAACCAGTTGTTGCTTCAAGGGGGGACCGGGGGCACTTCCGCTTGCCGCACCCGCAAGTCGCATCTCCTGCTGTGCGCATTGTAGGTTTGACATTGCAATTTTTTGTCCCTTTTGCTGTCGGTGCAATGACTCCTTGTTAAACCCTTTTTAAACCTTTTTATGCCGAAAAGAATTAATAGAAAATTTCGATCAACGGCCTCAAATTCCATATTCAAGGTGGACTTTTGCAACATCAGGGGCCTTCACATCAACATAAACGCAGTTCATCAACACCTCGAAACTGCGCGACCGACTCTATTGTTTCTCACGGAGATACAGATATCCTGCCCTGCTGATACTTCGTACCTGGCGTAGCCCGGGTACAAGCTCGAGCACAATTTTGTGCGTCGTGCCGGGGTGTGCGTGTAGCCGGGAGGATGTATGTTGTCGCCGTCTTCGCGGCCTCGAAGATAGAGACCTGTCGATTCTTTGGATGCGTGTAGATCACGACGGCCACACTCGTATCTATGCGTGTCTTTACAGGTCTCACAGCGGAGATTCGGAGACCACTCGTCTATTTGAGCGCCTCACTACATCGACTGACCGGATTCACGAGCAGTACCCTACCGCTGCGTTAGTGCTACTGGGAGATTTTAATTCCCACCATATTGCGTGGCTCGGTTCCCTATCCACTGACTATGCGGGGAGGACTGCCTGCGAGTTTGTTATTGCCTATGGGCTCTCGCAACTGGTTCATTCTCCATCTGTCTTAAATTATAAGTATTGTTTACACTCCTTACAATGCATAAATGTCACAATATGCGTACCCTTTGCCCTTTGTCCAGAGCAACGGAATACGAAATGTAAAGAGCGAATAAAAACAAACTTGCAGCGTATTATTGTCTATGTACCTACGAATGGAAAGTTTGGTAATACCGCGCGAGCAGAGCGAATGGCGCGCGAAGGCCTACGGAGAGACGACTTTGTGTTTATCTTCCATGTTATTATGTAGCGATGGAAGTTTGTCGGAACATAGCCAGTAGTTATTTCTACTTACTGCACTGAGAGGCAGACATCATTACGTATGTAGTCAGGTTGGGATGAACCCGTACACTTGCCGTAGGACCACTTTTAGAGTGGAAAGTGGAGTGTTATTAAGTGAGGTAGTAGTGTATCTAAAAGCACTTATTGTCGATGACTTTGTTTTTTGAGTATGTACACATTGCACAATGAATGAATAAAAAGCAATCGAGTCCTTTTCAAGTAACACGTTTCTCTACTTAACATAGTTCCCAGCAAATACACTAAAGCGCTTAAGGGAACAATCGCGAAGTTAAGATTCACAAGCGTGCTTAGGATGGGTTTCAATCGAATCTATTGACCGTTGTTCAGCGGCGCCGGCCGCGGAAATGGACTCTACGAGTGGGCTATTGGCCACGTGTGCGCTGAGCAGGAGGACATTCGGGAAGAAATTTTTTTAAGAATTCTTTGAGATCAACTAATGCGTTATCAAAGGGACTCAGAGAGTATTAAAGGGGGTTTTCATTCAAGGTTATTATTTGGTAAACAAGTACATATTTTGTATCTGAATTTGATATTAGAAAACGACAAGAATATCTTTGATATTCTTGATTGACTTATTTGGTGTTCGCGAGTGCTACGCATTAGAACTGTAACTGTTTTTTCGGGTCCAAATTTGGTTTCTATGAAAAAATAAATATATGCGATTTTAGATGACAAAAATAATATTTTCATTTCTGATATTTGTTTGCAGTCGCAGTTTATCAACCCTAATTTTTCTGACGTAGCCAATACATGTCGTAGCATTTGCGTAGCATTTAGCTACGAATGGCGGCGTGTGACAAAATCTTAACCGTACCATAATACGATTCCCACAAAGTTTTACCATCGAATTGGTTAATACTGGATATCCACATATCCTATTGATATTACCTTTTACCAATTCTTATTTTCTCTAAAAGTCGTTTGGGTGTAGTTGCACTCAAAAACGTCAAATGTCGAGATTTTTAGTAATTGTTTGTTATTTATTTCTTTGTCTAATAAGTGTTAATATGAATGCATGTACAAGGTTCTGCTTCAATGTGCCATCACACATGCACGTAACCCCTTACATTAACGACGCAAATATTTTAAAGATGAAAGCGCGAAGAGATTTGCATTTTGCAACACTTTTATTTGGCGTTATCAAATACAAAGTTCCATCTTATCTGGCTGAAAAGTTGGTATGGTCCCGCGACGTAAAAACTGCCTGCACCAAAACGTTGGACTGGTCGATGGTAACATCACGCCATCATACCACTGCATCCCGTGGTAGTTTCAAATTTGCCACAGCAAAGATTTGGAATATGCTGCCGCTGCCAATTCGTAAACTGAAATCAATGCACACTTTTATAATCAAGTATAGAAAATATCTCTTGGATATCCAAAAAAGGACAGTGTGATTTTACTTGTGTACTTACCGCGCTGGTTCCGGCTAATGGCATTCGTGTACGGCGGATGACAGTATATTTTTAATTTTTTTTTATTTATTATTTGTTGAAGCGTGTGCCTCTGTGCAGGTACTGGTATTTGGTTTGCTCTGAATTTTATTCATTTGTTATTTCTATAAACTAATCAAATAAATTTATTCTCTTGTTTCTTTATTCATTTCACTTTGTCAATATACTATTATTATACAATAATTTATTATGAGCATGCATTATAATATACAAAAGAATGTTACTGCCTCCGTGGCCGAACGGTTACCATGCCGGACTGCCACGCAGAGGTCCCAGGTTCGATTCCCGGACCGAAAGAAATATTTGTATGGCCTACATTTATTTCTCTCGTGAGTTTTGGTGTAATTTGTAATTGTCTATGTGTGTGTCCATGGCACCCGCGACACAGGGTTTCCCTAGTGCGGGTCTATGTCGAGTGTGTGCGTCATTTATTTATTTATTATTTCATGTTTATTTCAATAAATTAGTAATACTCGTAGTACATACCGTTATGGACACTGCGTATTTTAAGCGTAAACTAAACAGCCGAGCGTTCAGCGGCGATGTGCCGGCTGTCGGAAAGCGTCCCCTCTCCCCCGTGCGTCCGTCCGCGCATCTTTCGTCGCAACTTGACTGGGAGCGATCGAGATGTATATTGAATATTTTTATTTGTTACGTAAACGCTATAAACGCACACACTAGGTATATTTAATTTTTTTGCTATATTTATGTACTTTTACGACCTTTAACGTAACATACAGCAGTAACAGTGTACAAAGAACACACACAAATATTTAAGTAGTTTATTTTAAGTTCTTTCGCGACACACACGTCCGTCACTCATCTCGGCTCGGGGCTCATTGAAAACCAGTGCTACAGTCAATTATGGCTGTGGGTTATGCTGAATGAAGTCCTTTTGCGTACGTCACAACCGCACAAATGACAGTACAAAATTTGTAGTCATTATAATTTGTTTTTTGTCAGACTTGTCTTATTTAATGTTGTTTTTTTATTGCATTTTTATTTTGTTTATTAATTATTATTTCTTAAATTTTGTTTTCCTTGTTTGTGTTATCATTTTTTTTGGGTTGTGGCGTTGTAATAAATGTCTATTCTATTCTATTCTATCCAATATATCTATTTAAGTGTGTGTTACACAAATAAAGTTAAATGTGTGTGTTGGTATTTGTCCATGTCTTTAATTGTGTTTTTTTGTATCATATCCCTTTTAATATTGTTCATAGTTACATACAGTCGCTGAGTAAATCTGCCATTGCTAAAGTGAGAATTATACATAAAAATATTATACTCTGTAGGTCTACTGTAGATAAGCGTAATAAAGAAAATGAAAAAAAAAACAAGAACTGGAATCATGTCATATTTCTACTATTCACACCAGACCTTTCAAATATACTTGATGTTACCTCTTAAGTCTTGCAACAGAACTTCGTATTTGTTCGAATATACTTGATTTCAGAAACAACATTGTTCGTTACAATACGAGAAACCTCAAAACAATCCCAAAGACTCCCATTAGCTCACTAAGCAGTCCTTCCTCTCGCTGATGGCTGGATCCCTCCTCTCCCGTAGGAGGGCCAATGAAGAAGCAATTACGATCCAGGATTATTTTGCGCTGCCCTTCGTTCCCGATAAGCCGGCTTACTTTGATTATTCTGTTTGGGAAAGTAACTTGTATTGTATGTATTTTCTTTGTTTTACCCTTTGTAAGCGGAAAATGTCGCGTTATCCCCAACTGACTTACTGTTGACTTTCTTGATTATGTTAAAAGTAGATACTAAGGCGAGAGACGCCCGTTACAGCTGTCACATCAAGCAAGTTCAAACGACTACGATAAGGCCGTAACTAAATAAATACGCGTTACTTCTTTACCATCGTATGTCCGCTCCACTGCTATGCACTATTCCTTGCTCCATATTTTACACGTAAATGTGGTGATGGCTATCACTGGCTAATGACGACGACTTGATGAACTAAAATGGAGTATATTATTAAAACACATTCGATTCTTCAGATCAAGAAATTCAATGCATTTTACAACGATAGGTTTGCCTTCTGACCACAAGTCAATATGAGCAAACAGGCAAACGGAAACAAACTACAACTAGAACAACACAAACGCACAAATAAATTGAATTTTTACGGGTGCGGTGTGTTCCATAGTAATGTGCGCCGGCATCACTCGTCAAAACAACAATGCGGCGGAAGGAGTAGGTATACGAAATCATATTTCAAACGCCGAGAGCGCGCAAATAAACTCTTAGCACACAATACTTTCACCTCCTGAGTATTGGGTGAGTAAACGAGACTTTAAACCTTTTCCCAAAAAAAAAGGGCTCTTTCATTTATTTACTCTAAATACAAGTACCTAAAACTTCCAAACAACGTGTACGTCAGCGATTTGAACGGCTTCGCTTTCACTTCTCACGAGCATAATAAATGATTCTGATGCCTCACCGCGTCATCACTAACGCTATCAACGTGTGGTCACCTCAACGAAATAACAACAACGAGACAGAACGGATATATTCGGGTCTATTCTAATATTTCACTGCAATTGAAATTTGTGTGTGCTATAGGAAATAAATCATTCATTTAGTTTTACTATCTCGTTTGGGTTATAAATAATTCTCCAATGAAACAACACATAGAAAAATGCGTTTGAAACCACGCAAGGAATTCAATTACTTTTGAAAGGCGTAACACAATGCAGGTAAACAAGTTTGTGTTCATATTTTATTATTAAAGAGTGACAAGTGACATTCGTGCGCCGAAATGTTAAGAGGATTGTGAAGCGCCGGCACCGAAGCGCAATACGTGCTAAGAGAAATATTTGCCGTCTCGACAAAGCTTTCCTTCTGTTTACTCGCATACGACACATACAAACAGAGATATGCGGGGCGAAGCGCAGGTGATATTTTGATTTTAAACGTATTGATATGTCGTGGCGGAACGAACAAGTCGTGCGCCCGGTGGTGAGCTCAGAGCCGTAAATTGCAAAGATCTGAAGGGCACTGCCACTACGTCCGTCACCCTGAGACATAATTTGACAAGTCCCATGTGCATGTAATTTCATCAGCACCTCTGCGATTCAGTTTTGAGTGGTAAAGTTGGTGGTGAAATTACAGGCACATGGAACTTATCAAATTATGTCTCAGGGTGACGGGTACAGTGGCAATACCTGAGTGTCACAGCGCAATGTTATGGACAGGCGCTTACCACTAGACCCACGATTTGTTCAGCCCGTCACTTGGTATAGTAAAAAAGAAAAAAAATTATATGTACGACAGGTAGGCCAAGTATGTTATTAACCTTGAGTATGTCTCCGCCCATAAAAATGCTCTTCTTCATATTTGTAGACAAGTGTTTCTTTTTTATAAACGAATTCTTTATTAATTTATTTTATTATGAATGTTACTGTGCAGCTTCACTGCCTCTCGCATTGTGTACAGGATTACTTTATTTGTATTACGAATATATGAACGCGAACACTTTTAGTCGAAGTCGAAGCACTCGACGGGAACTACTCAAAGTTTTTAACTAAAACGTTGCATACATGCGAGAGAGAGAGATTATCCGGCAAATGCGAGCATATTCCGAACGAACACTAATGGTGTACTGGAATCTGAGCCTCTCGCCGGGTCTTACCAACAGTACGTAGTAGTTCTATAAAATTTTTAAAAAGGAAAACGTTTGGTTAAACTTAATGACCATTCTTACTTATCGTGGGCGGTGTCAACTTGGTCAGAATAAATGCTTCGAAAGCGTAGTCTTGTCTAGCCTGAGTCTATTTCTACCAACTCAGACATTCTATATGTACCAGTATTATTTCTTGCTTCCAGTAGAAACTACGAAGAATTTATTGTCTAAATTACTGCTAAGAAACTTGCTTAAAGTGACGTAGTGACGTAGTTAGTAAGTGATAATATGGACAAAGGTGATTTAAAGAAAAACAATTTTCGAAAATATTGCTATTTTCATATTTTTTAGGTATTCAAACATAAGGCAAAAAATATGATTGGTCAGTCAGTTTCTAATAATTATACAAAAGTGCGAAGCAGTGGACAGGATCTGGATTTTTAAAAATCGCTAATCATCATTGGAGATTTTAAACAGAATAAAAAGTCTTTGAGTCGTTAAATTAGAAATAACGGGCAACAAATATCAATTTTAGTTATTTTACAAGTATTATTTTTTAATAATTTGTTTTTATTTTTCTTATAATATTAACACCTTCTCAAAAATAAAGTGATGTAATTAGAAATGTATTTATTAGAAAAGTGGCAAAAAGGATTTAAAAAAGTACGTGTCATATACGCCATTTCGCTGGTACTTATTATGACAAAAATGTATTAGATGTGAAAAGCGATATTAAATAAACTATGTTCTAACGTGTTCTTATAAATGTTACTTTTGGAATTATGTCAAGTTATTGAGGTTGCGATACGATCAGCCCGTTCCTTCGTTAAGTTTACGCACTTATTGACTCACTGTAAGAGCCTCGGGTCGCGTCAGAGGACATATTTGTGACATACTATTCTACTTGGTTTATGACAAGGGGCGATAGAGCGATTTTACGACCGTATGAAATTGTGAGCGCGGGATCTCTTCACGACTTAAGGGTGATAATGCATTGATCTACAAATTAGTTTTAACCCTATTTTTATGATATTAATTAATTGACGGGACGAACAAGCCGCGCGCCTGGCGGCAAGCGCCTACTAATAATAGTTGTACTCAAAGCTTTAAATCCCAAACACCTCAGGGGCACTGCTCCTACAACCATCACCGTAAGACGTAAAGTTTACGTGTCGCATATGCCTCACATTACCATGGCGGCAGAAATAGGTATGGTGGCAGTACTTCCTTGGACAACTCCTCCTTCCTCTAAGGCGGTGGCTGAAAATCAGTACCTTGCTCTTGAGCAAATTTTGCACTGAGCCACGACCTATTTGGCTTGCTTTAGCACACACAAGCTGTTGATAATTAAGTTAGTATTATGTTTTTATGCTTTTTTTTCGTTTTAATTTTGATTTCTGTGTGTCTCTTTTAATCAATTTACTCTATTATATTGTTGTGTGTGTGATGCAAGACAATAAACGTTTTATCTACCTATCTATCTATCTAACTCTTCCACAAGAAGCTCGTCTGTTACTAAAACTATTAACAAACGCTAACAAAAATCAGTAATCCATTTTTTTTAAGTTACGTCGTATTTATTTTGTAACTGTAAAGTCGTCCTGTGAACACAATCTGAATTGGGATAATCCTTGGGGTATTATCCTTTTATATTCTGAATACCCTACACCACTTGTTTCGGGCGTGGTGTCCAATAATATCTAGAAATTTCGCGAAAATAGAAGCTTTTATAACTATGACTAGTATAATATACAGGGTCAATTTTAACCGACTTGAAAAAAAAGAGGAAGTTCTCAATTCGTCAGCTTTTTTGTATGTATGTTACGCGATAACTCCGGTATTTGTGAACCGATTTTGTTGATTCTTTTTTGTTGGAAAGAGGGCACCTCAGTAGTGGTCCCATTTAAATTTAAAGAAATATTCCACGTCTAAGGGTGGAAAACTAGGGGATGAATCCGGTTTCGCGCACTTTCCGGTAACCGATTTCATTAAAACTTGGCAAATGTAGATGTAATTCCACTAACTTTTGAAGTCGACATTTTAGCGCTCTGTGCAGAGGTTATTACAACACTAACAACCTCCCAAGACTGTATTACTAACATCGTAAACAACAACTTTTGTTCCATGACTTTTTATAAAACAATAAAGTTACTAAAAAATAAGCTTTTAGGTCTTTTTGCGCCATCTGACACTTTGTAGATCTGTATTTGGCAGTAAGTTCAAACGTGCAAGCGTCCTTTCCGACGACTCCCGCATTTTGCGCAGAGTTATCACCGTTTAGAGCTATCTGTGTCAATATTTTTATTTTTTTACAAAAGTAAACGCTGACGAATTATTAAAAGTTATATAACAAGTGTTGTTTTTTTATAACAACAACGCACACTCTCCATATAGCCCTGGACTAGGGCAACCCTGTATCGCGGGTGCCGGGTGCTATGGAGACACACGTGGACAACCACAAATTACACCCAAACTCACGAGAGACATAAATGTAGGCCATACAAATATTTCTCCCGGCTCGGGAATCGAACCTGGGATCTCTGCGTGGCAGTCCGGTATGGTAACCGTTCGGCCACAGAGGCAGTTTATGATAATACAATCGTGCGAGGTTGTTAGTATTTTGCAAATAGCCTTTCATAACTGGGTATTATTTACAACCTAATAAGGGGATCTCTCGGTAACCACCCTATTGATTCAAATCCTTTCTCATCCCGCCAATACTCCGTTACGTTCTACGTCAGCATAAACGTCCTCTATTTGCTCTACTGGATGCAGACTCGCACGAAAACGCGAATGCAGACACCATTTCCCGAGATAGCTTGATAGAATCCCTAAACTGGACTAATGCTACTGACGTCTTCAGTGATTCTTAGTCCAAACCCAGAGACGGTTTCTCATTGGCTAAGTCTGACATGTTTAAGTGTAAGTTGTACTAAAGAGTAAATAAATAACATAACGACAAAGAAAACAAAAGATTAAGATACATTAAGGACTAAAATGTGTAGGCGTAGTTAAATAGGTGAAACTCTCGTGGTCTTCCACTCCATCCGATTATAAGTACATGTGTGAAATGCAAAATGTGGATGGTAAAACTAAGAAATATCACATACAGTACCATATCAATTGAAATAATTTAAAAAATCTTAACAATAATAGGAAGGCTAGTTAAATAATTTTATGGTTTGAATTTTAGGGCCAAGAAAACATAAATGAAGGTAGAAAAATATTCATGCACAAACGACTTTTTGGGATTTATTACTTAAAAACGAAGTGTGGAATCCTTATTAAATCCGTGCAAAGACGCTTTTAGAGTCGTTACGTTTCTTTGAAGCCGGCGACCCGAGCCCGACACGGGGAGGCGGCGACCCGCCCTTGGCTTGAGCTAAATGCGATGGAGGTCGAGCGAGTATTTTGGGCGACAAAGTGGGGCTAGGTCAATGTGTTTCGATGCATCAGGCGGTATTTTTAATACCTTATTGTACGCACTTCATAGTGACTAATTTTTGACAACGATTCAGTTTCCAGTCTAGACTACAGAAGTGCTTAACATTTACTCGGCTGAAACCTTTCCCTAAAAGAGAGGCTTGCTCATTTATAGGGCATTATTATACAGGATGATACATGACTTTTTAACATGTCTATAGTACATTTAATTCTATCAAATATTATTACTTAATTATTTAATTCTTTCTACCCAAAAAACTCGTTTTAGCGCTCTATAGGCAGAATGGTTTGTTTATTTTGTACAACTTACACTTAGAATAATAAGCTTGACTAACTTTGTAACAGCGGTTATAAGCAGCAACAACGAACTAAAATCCATTTATCACAGCCGTTCCTGCCTGACAAACATTATGAATAAAGACGTTTATTCGTAATCATTTTGTTATTTGTTCAGCCCGACGTAAGTGGTCAATGATAGTCATTACAACGATACGATTGACGTAACACGACATACGTACAATACGATGTAGGCATAATAGTGGCAAAGTGGCCCATCGCGTGTGGAAGTATAGAGGCTGTAGTTTTATACAGCTAGTGGTAATGAAAACGGTTTATGGGAAATCGATTTTATGTAATGGCAATTAAGAGTACACACTTCATTGATAGTAATCTATAAAGTTTTTATTGGCTTTATACGTCGTCGAGCTCAGGTGTTTTACTCAAGTAGGTATTATAGGTAAAAGCTTAAATTTATTGACACTAAGGACGATTGTAAACTCACAAACGCCGCCACCGGTGTCGGTACCAGGGAAACAAAGCCTGATTTGTCTGCACAACATTTGTACAATTGTCCTCCGCCTGTTATTTGCAGTTTTGAATTCCTAGCGAGACTTGTTCGGAAACTAGTTTTGTTACAGCTT
This sequence comes from Hyposmocoma kahamanoa, assembly GCF_003589595.1. Taxonomy (NCBI): domain Eukaryota; kingdom Metazoa; phylum Arthropoda; class Insecta; order Lepidoptera; family Cosmopterigidae; genus Hyposmocoma; species Hyposmocoma kahamanoa. Next base: position 4,027 of record NW_020655642.1, on the reverse strand, counting down.
TTTTGGCTTTTGTTTTTTTGCGTTCTGTAGGGACGAGTGCAAATTTACCAGTACGTAATTTAAAGGCGTTACTTGTGACACTAAAATACGGGTTATTTTATGGTTTAGTACAAGCGTAGAAAGCTATGTTTAATTTGTCTTCAATTTCTTATTACTAAATTTTGTTACGTTTTGGGCAGTTTTTTATTTAATATATTTAAGTGGTTTTGCCGCTATTTCCTTCGTGTTGTTCCTAAAAAGGTACGACACAGAATTGTGAGTTTATTGACCATTATGCGACTAACAATCGGTAAAAATGCCGAGTGGAATACTAATGCTGTTTTATCTTTATCAGCTGTTGGTAAGGTGTCCGTCCAGTCATTATACCCATGTACACTCAAAGCTGTGTACGCTTATCGAAGGCTCTAACCAAATTCGAAATTAAAATGTTTAAAAACAAAACGTTGCTAGACAACCAATGATGTCATAGGAAAAGAACATTTTTATCAATGCTCATTATTTAGGCTAACTTTGTCCACGGCGTAATTAGAATTTGGATAGGTAAGTAGGTAATTGGGTTAGTGGAAGCAATACTTACCTGGCCGATTGTAATAATAATAATAATAATAATAATAACGTAAACACTTAACATTGTCCCGTACTAGGGAAACCATGTGTCGCAGGTGCCACGGACACACGCATAGTCAACCACAAATTACACCCAAACTCACGAGAGAAATAAATGTTGGCCATACAAATATTTCTCCCGGCCCGGGAATCGAACCTGGGACCTCTGCGTGGCAGTGGCAAGGTGACCGTTCGGATACGGAGCAGTTAATTTAAATTATTATAAAGTTAGCAAATTATCTGTCGGTACGTATGATATGTGCATGAAATAATTAGAATTTAGATACCTACTAACACTTACTGTTAGGCAACAGGTAATAGTGGATTAAAAGACACGAAATTGCGAGATTTTATTTTATATTAAGTTACTACTTAATTTAATCCCGCATCAATTTCCGATTCTGAATTCGAATCCCTACTCGAACTCGAATGTTTGCAAATAAAACAATAGTTAGGGACGACACAGTGTTATAAATAATTCAAATGCAAATTGTTAATTTCGGACCATGTCCATAGATGTTAGTTACAAATATACTTATATCCTATGTTAGTAATGAAAATTATTACAACATACAATTGAATCAAGTTCACGAAAATCAATGAAATAAATTAAATCAAATTATCAATCACATCAAACTATAAATTAAACTCAATTGTACATTTACATTATATTATAAATTGGGCTTCTGGAACCCATATGAACTTGATTCCAGAGCTTCCACGTGTCGCAAACGGGTACTCCCAAATCAACCGTACGAGGCTGTTGGAATTGTCACACACGCGACGCATCAGGGAGGTAGTTCTCTTGCATATTATCGCACTAAAGCTGTCAATATGCGCCTCCGCGAACATGCCTGTTGCGCTACAAGACCGTGGCTGTCCCAACCATAGATATAGAAAAAAAGGGGAGATATGGTATGGGGGCGTGGTTCGTGTCGGCTCGATATGGTCAAAATGACCATATCGAGGTGACACGCCTACACACATCGCCACAGTGACATGGCGATCGTTGTACATACAAGATCTCTCGTAAAACGTGAAAATGCCAAGTTGTAGCGATACACCTTGTAAAAATTGGAGTGAAAACAAAAATTTTAAAACCAGTGAGATAACATTCCACCGTCTATTTGGGTTTTTGGTTACTATTTCTATTATTATTCAATGTTTTCTTTTTGTCTCCATAGAAATTTCTAGACTCAAATATAGTGATGTTCATTTACGAAGACTGATGTTTATCGGCGATAAATTTTTACTGAAATGTTTGAATTTATTACTATGATTTTTGTAATTAAAGTCCCTAAAATATCGAAGGGAAAAGCATTCACGTTAAATTGATTTCTTTTATTTTATTATTATTATTACTAAATATTTTATTTCGAGTAACTTTAACACAACTCATATTTCGGACAACCGTTTCATTTTCATGTCAATTTGGATGTTGCTTCAAGAAAAAATTATGTGTTTTAGATATTTACGATATTTAAATTCCATTATACTCGTAGATTAAACGTAGAGTATTTTTAATTTTTAAGTTTTTCCAATGAGTTCAAAATAAAAGAAGGTTGGATTGAAGCTGCAGGAAAATCGAAAGATTGGTTTTCTTATTACTATTTCTGACTTTGTTTCAATTTCCATAGCAAATGCATTTAAAAAATAAATAAAATAAAATCAGCTTTATTTTACATGTGCATGCAAAATAAATTAGACACAATTATAGAAAATTACATAAATCCTTCATAAAAAAATAACATAATTTAATTTATTAAATTCGTTGATGGTTCGAGTTTACTCTTGACAGTGACAGCTTCACCAACCCGTGGTAACGTATAATGGAAAGTTGACACAGGCGACAGTCGCCATATTTTTTATATTATTCGTATAAAACTGACACTGGTCCAAGCCTAGTGGACGCCATTAAGAAAATAATAATAATTTATATTAATATATTAATTTAATAATACACCAGTACCAGTGTAGATATAGTATGAAAAATGGAATATTTTTTTAATATTAAAACAGCCACATGGTTTGCAACTATCGATTAGGTAGGACCACATCACTCGTTGAGTAGCGTGAGTTTAAGGTTAATAAGGTTAATAATTCACGGAGCGGTTTCCATCCGCGCCCGCCAGTGCTGCTAGACAGCGGTTTTATTTGTAATAATACTCACGACCCTGCAAGTTTGTGCGGGCACGAAGCTGCCGCGGTTGCGGGCACGAAAACGTTGCGATTTCGGAACGAACCGCGAAGTTAGTGGGAGTTAATTGCAAGTCGCGCGGTTAATAGAGAACTCACCCTGCGTGCGCCTGCACCACATAGCGCCTGAACCGACCGCCAAAGTGTGCGGGCGACGACGGCCGCCAAGCGCGCAGGTCATCGCGTCCTGCGCGGTTCTACTAGTACCCTGCCGCGGCAACCGCGAACAACCGTCACCACTACAGGCGTAAAACGCGCCGTGAAATGTGCTACTAATTTTACATACTTAACTGTTACATTCTACAGATGCCGCGGTCCCGCGGTAGACGCGGGTGAAAACCGCTCCGTGAATTCTTAGTTTAACGAAAAATGAGTTTCAGCGCCATCTAACGTGTAATAGTTAGCTATTATATACTAGTAGTATTTTTACTAAAACGCCACCTATTGGTGAATGGCTTTTAAAATTGTTTTACGTCGTTTTCACGTTTTAAGCCCTACCCAATCAAAATCTTTAAGTTATGGTAGTAGATAATAGAGCGTAAAGATTAAATTGCACACAAGCTAAAAAGTGGCGACATCGGCACCCGATCTTACATAGCGTCATTACATATCTCCCCTTTTTTTCTATATCTATGGTCCCAACAACATCTTAAGTCCAATAATCACTGGTAATTTTTATGTTGGTTTGAAATCACATACTTGTGATTTTAAACTTTTCTTTAACAAAATTAATGTCAGTCATGACTTCAAGATTGCTATTATGAATAACATACTTGAATTTTGGGGAACACAACACAATAACACGGCCTGAGAATATATTTTTGTGGGTTGACATTTATTCTGCATCGTATTTGATTAAAGTATAGGTATAGTGGAGCATAGAACAAAAAATATCAATAAGCCAATTCGCTGCTGATTACCGCGTGCTCAGTTTGAGAACTGTTATTTATCGCAGCTCCTGCTACTTAAATCCATTCTGTTCACGCACCAAACAAAACCACCGCTATTCATACTAGCACACACGGACAATGAAATTTGTTAAAGAAAAATTTGTTATAATTTTTAAGAAAATAATATTACAAAATTCGTGAGTAGTATTCGAGTAGTACCTACATAATACACTATCTGTCAATCAATTATTCTAAATGTCAGGCTGCTGCAAAACAAGGTACTTTACTGCTAACAGCCAACACCTTCCGAGCTTGTGAATCCAAAATTCCAACAA
>NW_020655641.1:0-11489 GCF_003589595.1 Hyposmocoma kahamanoa | reverse complement strand
ACTGTTTTGGTCCGAAATAAATGGTATTATTATTATTATTATTATTATTAAAAGCATTTTCGGGCAAGTGCCCGAATGTGCAATTGCAGAAGTTTCGTTGTAAATCTCAAATATGGGATTATAATGATGGTAATAAAATAACAAATTGTAATCTATACTAACCATCGTACTCACTCAAAAATGTAATATTATCTTTATTTCGTACGTAAGCAAATTACACCTGCAATCATCATATTGATTAAACTCTACCGTCGAAAAGAACAAACAAGAAACTCTAGGGTTTGATCTTTGTAATTGTACATTTGAATATATTTATCATTTACAATACTTATTTCAAACATCTTAGATTGGGAATACCTGTGCGGACATCCATGTCCTACAGGTCACAAAATAAACATTATGCATGCATTCTGTGCGGGCAACTTGTTGATTTCCATTATAATTGTGTCTTGACCCAAAATTTCCAAACAGTCTGCTGTTTAATAAGACAAAACACTTCGTTTTATCACTATTCTTTGACGCAGCGAGTGAGTGGTTGATTACCTACTGTGAATTCTTTATCAGTCCCGCGCTGTGATGTACATAAATGTAGGGTTACCATTCCGAAATGCAAATTTGCAAGAAAATTCGAACTTAGCAGTAACAAAATAAAGTCGAAATCTTATCACACGGCAACTGAGATGGTCAAGCGTCCTGGCAGCAAAATATTTATCGTAAATTAATTTTTATTTAACTTTATTGATATTATTACAAAATGCTTTTGTATGACTATTACTATTCCTCATGCACGCAAAATAGGCGCCTGGACGTCGAGTTGTGGAAAACAGCCCGTTACATGGTACCATGCTGCTATTTCTCATTCAAATTCACCTAAATCACCACGAAACCGTCGCGTCGGCGCGGTTCACGTGCGTGAATAAGCAACTAAGGTGGTGAGGCCGCGCGGCTGGGACAAGCATCTTTTTTTTGTCATATGTCTCATTATAATCATGTTATTATCCAGCGCAGGAAGTAAGAGAATTGTGAGGTGGATATTTTACCTTTTGTTCTGAAAATTGTTACCCAAGAAGGTCTAAAAGCCGGATATGTCTGAACAAATCTAGATGGTTGGTAACCCTACATGCATGCGAGTACGTTACTCTATTAGAGGCAGGATATGAGGTAGGCTATTGTTTACGGGGAAGCTACACAATGACACAGACTAGCTGTTTTGACCGTCTATGTAATTCTACTCTGGCATATAGTCTATATTGTACATGCAGTGTTGTAGTGTTTTTATTATTTCCGATTTACAATATTTATTAAGTTATGGGCGGGCAGTGATCTATGATTCGTCCAATAAAGAAGAAATCGTGATATTAGCTCTATAAATACATACTTGACCCATAAAAATAATCGCCATCTAAAGAATCCTGAGATAAAAATGAATTTGTAAATACCTTTTTACTTTGAGCGACGACAAAGTGAAACCAAAATTGTTTTCACAAGTTGTTTATATTGTTGAGTGAGATAAATTTTCTGCTTCATTCAGGAGGCTGTATAGATAGATAAACAGACGTCCCGATTTCCAAAACTCTAAATGACTTTCGGAAGTTCAAGGGTGTTTATGCGGTGTTCATTGATTTAAAGGAGAGTTAATCAGAATGGGAAATTGCGACAAACTTGTCTTGGTTTGGTCGAAACAATCAAACAATCTAATAATAAGAATCAATCAATTTTGTACAATTTAAACAATTTAAATTGTACAAAATTCCTTCTTTCTGTCGTATGTTATGATAGACAAGGTGTTGTACGTACAATGTTTCTTCCAATTTCGACTGCCTTTCTCGAGAAGTTCTGTCTAGCTAAAGAATGTCGAACACTACGTACATTTACACTATGGAGTTCATTCAAGGACATGTCGGCCGCAGCAACAGTCATTAGTATTATGATAGACTTACAAGCTTTTCCGCCTTATGATATCGCTAGCTGGGTTAACTTTAGTTTTCATTTTATTTACCTTGATTTAAGGAAAAAAACCCATAACAATGGATGTAAACATAACCCAGTTTTCTGTATTATCAGACTATTCACACGCAATAACGTCATTTTGTCGATAAAATCTACTGTTTTAAGTAATAAGTGATTTTTGTCAAAGCACTGTGGTAGTAAAGGGTGACAACAATTTCATAATACCCTACATAATACCTTTTCTCAACTAAACACGCTTCTAAAATACACCTTGTAGTTTTGACCTTCGGTACTAACATGTCTTATAAAGATATCTGTTTAAGAATAATGGAGCGTGAATGGAGTTTCGGAAGCCTGTAATTAGTTCTCGATAAGTCATTTTAAATCCCTATCATAATACAATGATTAAGTACGACAGAAAGAAAATGTCAATGACGTGACATTTTTATTAAAAAATCATAACAATGAAATGAGTTTCATGTTAAAGTTACTTAAGAGTCCATAGTTACTTCAATTAAAATTTGTAGCAAATTATCAAAAATAATAAAAACAGAAACAAGCGAAACAAAATGTATAATAAGCACTAAAAATATATTTAGTGGACAAAAGTTACTATACACTACATGAATACTTACATGATAGGAATTTGTGTAATTAATAATATGAATATTTAATACATTATACAGATTTATGTTTACTATAGAACAATAATTAATATAAATAATAATTATGTTATTATAATTTTTTTTTCAAGTATACAATGACAATTAGTATAATTTATTCAGATTTTGTCTTTTGCTGTGCCTTTATAGGATCCATAATGGTCTTAGTTTATGTTACTTACCACCTTGTACATTACACATTAAAAAAATATCATAAGAGACGCATGATATTTCTTAATTTTTTTTTGTAATACTAAGTGACGGGACGAACAAGTCGTGTGGCTGGTGTAAGCAAAACACTTGTCCATGACAGTTGCAGTACCATTCAGAGTTTTAAACCTTTACCTTACGACATAAGTTGACAAGTCTAGCACGCTTACCCTTCTTCATTACTAACTTCTAAATTATTAGTAATTAAACGAACTTACCTGTAAGTGAAGCTCGATCATAATTATACGAAGCGCTTCGTCCGAAGAGATTAGCATGAGATCGGTACTTGTAGTAACGCATACGTGCGGCCACTTCCTACACTAAGTTGAGCGTAAAAACAAATAGAAATACAAAATTTCTAAATTACAATGTGCACTCCAGCTCTCGCTTGGTGATCTACTTGGTTTCATTTAGTTTATAGGTAAAAAACTAGAAAAATATTTCATGATCACCGGGGATGTGATACGGGAGGGCGGGATGCTAATCTCTTCGGACGAAGCGCTTCGTTTATACGAAGCGCATTCGATTCGATCATAATTATTTATGATCGAACTTCATTTACAGGTGAGTTCGTTTAATCACTAATTGTACTCGCACTTCGTCCTTCGAGATTAGCATGAGATTGTTACTTGTAGATATTCAGAGAGTCATGAAATATCAGTATCACTTTTTTGCCAGAGTAAAACAAACGATTGTTTTGAGTAAACAATTTTGTATTACAATCATATAACAACAACAAAAGAAACCTTCTTATACATAATTGTAATATATAATGTATCTTAATCATTATATTCTATGGAAATAACTGAAATTGTTATTGATTTGAATGACTATTCAAAATGCTTCTAGCAAAATGATTTTCAATTGTAATGTGTCTGTTATAGAAAGTCGCAAATGTCTTTAATTTATCTGTCCAACCGGCAGTTTTCTAAGTATCTAAATCGACCCCTAATTTATGTGCCTTGGACGTAGCGGCATGCTTAGTGTAAAGAGTAGTAGAGAATATACTAACATCAATACCGCTTAGTTGTAAGATGTCCATGACACATCGACTCAATGTTTGAGACGTAACTATATGATGCGGTCTTTTTAAACTAATAAAAAGAGATCTACGATTATCCGGGATATGTTTCGTTTTTTCGATATACGTGTTTAATACTCTTGCGGGACAAATTTGGTGTCTCTCTACATAATAGGGAATGACCAGGATTGGTTGGTTTGAACCAATTCGAGAGGTTTTAACTAAATCTGGAATACTAATAAAAATCTCATTTGGCGTTGACCTTATATATTGGATTTTTGTTTTTGAGAAGGTCTGCATCCTGTGTGCGGTAACCAACGCAAAAAGGGAAATTAACTTCTTAGAAATTTCTTCTAGTGACAAGACCTCATTCGGATACCATTTTTCTAAAAAATTTAAAACTTTGGAAGGGTCCCAAGTAGTATTGTACCTTGGTCGCGGTGGTCTTAGGCGAAATAGTCCCTTGAAGAGAAGAAGTTCGAATACCAAGGGAACGGACACCAACAGTTTGTGAAACAGAGGATATCATGACTGCGTCGGCCATGGGGGTACGACCGCTATGCCTGTAGCTTTGTCAAACATTATTTTTCGCAACATCTTAGTGATAATCGAAATTGGTGGAAAACCATAAAAGTAGAAATTTTACCAAAAGATAGTGAACGCATTAATGGCGTACGCATCAGGGTCCTTGTGCCAGGAAATGTATTTACTGCATTTCTTATTAATTCTCCTAGCGAAAATATCTATTTATGGCATTTTGGCAAATTGTGTAACTATTTTCTGATAGGCATCATCATAGATCTCCCATTCTATATCAGGATGCACACGTCTTGATTCTGCATCGGTCACATCGATATCAACAGAACTGATGATGCGAAAACAAATATTTTTCGCGATTCACACTACTGCCATAACTCTCTGGTTATCTGTGTCAAGTGAGGAAACTGCACGCCTCCCATAAGATTTGAGGCCACAGAAGGCAGCGATGGCATGTAATTTCGTCCTAGTTCCAGAGACGGCTGACGGTCTGCTCTCCACAAGCAGTCCCTCACCGCGTAGTTGAGGCATCTGTGAAAATTTCCAAGTGATAGGTCTCATCTTTCATCCTATTGACCGAGTGACCGATCGGTCACTCGGTCAATCTGGCCCACCAATTAAAATCCGGTTTCAGATATTGTGGAATATCCATAAGTTTGCTATAATTTTGGTCGTCTTTTAAAATAAAAAAATTGCATCTTTCAAATTGTTTTGTGTAAAGCCAGCCGTATTCGATTGCCGAGCAAGCGGATATAAGCAGGCCCACTAATCTTGCGAAGTCTCTAACTTTACATTGTTTTAAGTAAATCCACTTTCTTAATTCATATTTTATTTTATCAATTTTTTCAGATGGTAGTGATACTTGGAAATTTTCAGAATCAATTGTAAATCCTAGGAACAACTAGGTACAACTTTTTTGTTCGTTGACTATGAAACCTAAAGAAGTCAACAAATTTTTAGTACTTGTGATATTTTCAATACACTCTCTATATGAATAGGCTATTAAAAAAATATCATCCAAATATATTGTAGAAAGGAAACCAGCCGATCTCCGAAATCTCACCACTGGTTTCATTATTTTTGTGAAGACAAACGGCGCCGTGTTAAGGCCAAAAGTTAAAACATTGAATTCAAATAGGGTGTTGTCCCACACAAAGCGGCGGTACTTTCTGGAATTTTCATGAAGTTTTACCAGGAGGTAAGCATCTTTAATGTCTACAGTAGAAATAATCCTTCGATACCAATTTTATGGCCGTTCTGAGATCTTCTAGTGTGAAATGAGAAGTTTCTATAAACTTATTAAGTTCCTTTAGATTAAGTATAAACCTTGATTTGCCATCGGATTTTGGTATTAAAAAAATCTTGGACAAAAACTGACCATAGCAAGGTTCACATTTAGATATAGCTCCAATGGATAAAAGGCGATTTATGGTTTCCTTGTATTGCATATCTCTCGTCATAAGAATAATCATAAAGGATCGTTCTGTACGGGTGATGTGTACGGGAGACGAAAATTTGATTTCGTAGCCTTCTATCCACGAGAGCACCACAGGATCTATCGTGATCCGAACCTATCGGTGTGAAAACATGACGCGTCGCGACGCTTCGACTCTGCGCCAGTGTGAGTTGAGCCTTACTCGTTTTTTGCGTTTTCCGCGTAATACCTTTCTTTCTAGTTCTTTAATCTTTTGATTTAAACTTAAAAGTTCAGTTTCTGGATTTATCTTTCTTTTTCGAGATGATTTAGGTATTTTTTGGAAGAAAAAGAAATCGTTCAAATTCAAAAATGGCAAGAAAGTTAATTCAGTGTGAAGTAGCCGAACACTGAACAGCGAATGAAACCAAGTAGATCACCAAGCGAGAGCTGGAGTGCGCATTGTAATTTAGAAATTTTGTATTTTTATTTGTTTTTACCCTCAACTTAGTGTAGGAAGTGGCCGCACGTATGCAAGTACCAATCTCATGCTAATGTCGAAGGACGAAGCGCGAGTATAAGCTTAAATGGTGTATTGCGTTTGAACGAGAAACGCTTTTCTGGAGGTACTCTTTTGTAATTACTATAACAAAATGAATCAAAAGTGCATTAAATGTAATGAGGACGTTTTGAATAGACAATTTTTAGTGTGCGTACTGTGTGAAAATACATACCACTTAAACTGTACCAATGTGACATTTAAACGATTTTCTATAATGACTGCTGCTAATAAACAATCATTCAGGTGCGATCAATGTTGGTCTAAATTGGGAGTATTCACGAAACACAATTGCTCACCAGTTCAGGAAACGAAGACACATGAATCCCCAAAAGACCAAAGCTATGTTACCCAACGAAATAGGTATAATATTCAAACACAGAATTCTTTTGAAATCTTATCAGATGACGAAGCAGAATATTCTTCCTTACCAGGAACACCAATCGCAATAAATAGAAGTTGTCCGGAAATGCGACCAAATAATATTTGCGAAGTCGAAGAACTACAACAACAAATACAACAGTTACAAGAAAAACTAGGAATAGCCGAAAATGAAATAGATAATTTGCTATCTGAGAATCACACAATGTCAAAACGAATAACTGAGTACGAATTGCGAATTAATCAACTAACACAAATATGCAAATCAACATCTTTTAGCAATTCCCATAGCAAATCCTCGAAAAAAAATTGTTTGCAGGGTAAAGGTAGAAAAAGTATAACCAAAACAAGACTTGATTTCTCTGCATCCGTAGAGCGTGAATGTAATCAAAACCAAGACATCCCTACAGTGGAAAATAAGGCACACCGTGACATTAAGTCTACTGAGGATAAGGTAAACGTTCGTTCAAAATTTGTGTATAACGAGAGTTCCTTACCTGGCAAACGAAATTTCAACTACTCACCAACAGATGGCGCCACGGAACCTAACAAAACAATTCATATTCTCGGTGACCAACAACTGAAGGGACTATCAGCTGCACTAATAAAATCTAGGAAGGAAAAATGGAATGACGTTTATAAGCCGTCCTCCCTAATTATGACTAACGCAACTAGTACAGAGATATTAATGAATTGTGATAAAATTGCGAACGATATATGTGATGATGACATTGTAATTTTGAGTTGTGGTAGTAACGATAGAGATGTCCACACTTTCCATTCTAACATTTGTATTGCGTTAAATAAACTGAAAACAGTTTCAGTTTTTATAGCACCGGTGAACTATAACCCTTATTTGAATTCCAGAAAATTAAATCGTAACTTAAAATTATGGACTAAACATTTTGTAAACTGCACAATTATTGACGTAAACTACTATAATTGTAACGATAACTATGTAAATAACATTTGTAACAAACTTAATGTATGTATCGATTACTTAGAATACAAAAAGCAATATTTGACACCGCAGAGTATAAGAAGACATATTAAGAATGCCATTGTTCTTTCTAAAAGTATTGAACATAAACCTACAAAAGTACTTCACAAAAAAGGCACGATACCGTACTACTTTTCTAGGCGTCCTCAAACACAACAACAACCTAAGACACGTCGAAATAGCATAGAAAATAGTGAACAAATTAAAACCTTCACCGAGACACCATCGTCTATACAGCCTGATAAAATGATGTTTTTTCGATCCCAAAAATAAATACCTTTTCACGATATTTCACCAAAATATTCAAGGTCTACTTTCCAAGAAAGAATTTATAGAGATAACTCTTTTGGAGATCAAAAATAATATCAACCCAGACGTATTATGTTTTACAGAAACGTTTGTCAAAACAGGTGAAGAAAAAAACATAAATATCAACAATTACGAATTAGGAGCAGTTTACTCGAGAGATAAAAAACGAGGTGGCTCATGTATTTTAGTTAAAAAGGGAATTGAGCACAAACAAATTTCTTGTTTTAACGATCTTGCGATGACATATCATTTTGAGCCTAGTGTTGTGAATCTTACCGCAAATAATATTATCGTCATTTGCATATATAGAAACTCATCAAGATCTAAAAGACACCTTGAATATTTTCTCGAGAAACTTGACCTACTGCTATACAAATGTTGTAACAAATTTCCAAATAAGAAAATTATTTTAACAGGTGATTTCAATATAAATATGTTGGAAACAAATCCACACACTAAAAGAATGCTCGATATTCTAAAGAACTATAATTTGATGCTACATATTACAGAGCCCACAAGAGGAAAATCATCACTGGATCTTATAATCAGTAATATCGACGACGCGAAAGGTTTAATCACGGAGTTATGGTTATCCGATCATAATACAGCACAACTCTTGTACTTTACAGTTAAAAAAAAAAAAAAAACTTCCTAATATAACATTTACGTACAAAAGATGTTACTCCACTGAAAATATACTAATGTTTATAGAACACTTGCGCAATCTCTCCTTTTCAGAAATATATAAACATAAATTACTGAACGAAGCCTTTGACGAGTTTCACGCCTTGTTTTGCCTCATATACAAACTCTGTTTTCCAAAAATAAAAGTTAAATCGGTATCAACATCAAAATCACATTGGTTAACAAGCGGTCTGAAAAAAAGCTGTACTCAAAAAAGAAAACTACGTTTTACATATTACATACGAAAAACAACCAATGATCAATACAAATATAAACATTATAATAAATTACTCAAAAAATGTATTAATTGTTCTAAGAGAATGGCTAACAAAAAATACGTACTAAATAGCAAGAATGTTTGCAAAGCAACATGGACAGTAATAAAAAATGAGACTAACAGTAGCTGTTCTAAAACTTATATATATAAAATTGTAGATAAGGACAAGGAAATAAATGAACCAATAAAAATTGCTACGACATTCAATAATAATTTCATAGAATCAATTACCCAATCAAATTATGACATACAAAATATCCCTAACAATAAAATTTTTAATTCTATCTATCTGGCTCCTATAGACGAGAGCGACATTAATAAAATAATTATGTCGCTGAACAATACTCCATGTGAAGGCTATGACTCTATATGTACAAAAGTCATTAAAGCATGTAAAAATCAAATAAGCCGAGTACTTGCCTTTTTAGTAAATCTCTCCTTAGAAACTGGAACTTTTCCAGAAAAATTAAAACTCTCAATTGTAAGACCGTTACATAAAAAAGGAGATAAAACAAACATTAATAATTATCGACCCATAACTCTAATCCCAGTTTTATCTAAAATATTTGAAAAGGCCATGTACAACCAGCTTACATCTTACTTTAATCGATTTAAAATTATAAAAGAAAACCAATACGGGTTTCAGAAAAGCAAATCGACAGTACACGCGGCATTTTACATAGTTAACGAGATTTTACAAAATGTAAATAAAAAACTGTACACGACGGGGCTATTTCTGGATATGTCTAGAGCTTTTGACTTCGTTTCACATGATATACTGTTAGCTAAACTAGAACAAAATGGAATCCGAGGGCCAGCGCTCAACTGGTTAGAATCTTATCTAAAAAATAGGTTACAATGTGTGGAAATAAATCAACTTAACAAAACAAATTGTATCGAAACATATAAATCCAACTTTAGAAGTAATAATTACGGTGTTCCTCAAGGTAGCGTGCTTGGTCCCTTGCTATTTCTACTGTATATTAATGATATATGCGATAGCACCGAACACAAAACAATCCTTTTCGCAGATGACATATCAGTGATAGTTACTTCCCCAATAAATTCAACACTGGAAGAACACAAAAACGAACTAATTAAAACACTGACATCTCTAATTAAATGCCTACAAAACAATAATCTTCTAATTAATTTAACTAAGACTAAGATAATTAATTTCAATAATTTTAGGACTAAAACAGTTGACATGAATTATGACGGGCAAATTTTGCACAACGCCACCAATGTGACGTTCTTAGGATTAATTATAGATCAAAAATTAAGTTGGAAGGAGCAAATGGACAAAGTGTGTAATAAAATAAATAGTTTTGCGTTTGCTCTTTACAAATTATCTAAGGTGGTGAATAAAGACACGGCCGTGACAGCTTATTTTGCGTATGTGGAATCTGTCCTTAGATACGGTCTCATTATCTGGGGTAACGGCACTGAATTTGGGAAGGTTTTTGTTGCCCAAAAGAGGTGTATACGTGCCATCTGCAATGTAGCGCCATATGTCTCTTGTCGACCATATTTCAAAACACTAAGAATATTGCCACTCCCGTGCCTGTATATTCTGGAGGTTGGCATATTTGTAAAAATAAATCAATCAAAATTCATAATAGCGAAAAACATAACTGATAGAAACCTAAGAAACCCAAATAAAATAATACTAGACACAATACCAAAGACGAAACGCTTTCAAAAGAATTCTTATGCTATGTGTGGAAAAATTTTTAATCGGATACCGGATCGTTTTAAACACCTTCCATTGGTCAGTTTTAAAAAAGAACTGCGTAAGTGGCTTTTAGATCACTTGTTCTATTCAGTGGAAGAGTTCATGATTTATAAAGAAGTTGATTGATGCATACATTATTCATTTATCTAATTTATATTCAATTATGACATCTAATATTATGACATACCCTGTATCAATTGATTTAATTTAGTAATGTATTGCCTTATTGTTTACTATTAATATTCTGCATGCTTTTGTTTTAGGCTAAATAGGATTAAGTTCAAATTAAATTTTACCATCAACATTTATAATGTACCCTACCCTATTTAAAGCGAATAAATGAATTTATTATTATTATTATTATATTATTACATTTGTGAATATTTACCAGCAATAACTCTTGCTAACGCTGAAGGAAAACATCGTAATGAAACCTGCATGAAGAAAAAGAAGGTTCACAGCCCTTCGAAAACGTGACTCCATAACCCGCATTGTGCCAACATGGAGACTCTTATGGCAGCAATAGATGAAGTATTGATAATGATATTATTCTTTGTTATTACCAACATGTTCACCGTCTTTATATTCATTTTGCATTTTTCCCCGTTTACGTAGGACGTTTGATCGATGCAAGGCTTTTGAATATAAAGCAGGCTTCTTTCTACTCTTAACAATAGGCAGACGACTGGCCTTCTAAGCAAAGGTAATCAGAGTTAAAACTTTACTGGATGTAATTTTAACTATTGGGAC
>NW_020655640.1:0-32085 GCF_003589595.1 Hyposmocoma kahamanoa | reverse complement strand
CCAATATTAGATATATCTTCGAAAGGGCAGTAAAACAACGTGTCTTCTAAACAAATACCGTCTCTTTTTCTTACAAAATTGTGCAGCACGCACCCTGCTTTTATAATTTTTATGGCTAGTGGCATATTCACGTCTAAACCTCTTTGAAATATTCTCCATTTGCTACACAAAATTCCAAAGGCACATTCTACCATTCTTCGTGCTCTAGACAACCGGTAATTAAAAATGCGCTGTTGGACACTTAAATGGCGGTCAGGAAAAGGTCTGATTATGTGTGATGAAACTGCAAAGGCTTCATCTCCCACAAAAACAAACGGCATTGGTTGTCCATTCAGATCACCGGGAAGTTTTTGTTTATCCGGAAGAAATATTTTACCATCCAGAATTCCTTTCTCAAGTGTGGAGTTTTTAAAAATTTGCCGTAGGCGCCAACATCAATAAATGTAAAACAGTAATCGGCATCAACTACTGCCATCAATACAGTAGAAAAATATGACTTGTAGTTATAGTAATTAGAACCCGAATTTGGCGGCATCTTAAGACGTATGTGCTTCCCATCTACCGCTCCTAAACAATTAGGAAATTGAGTTCGATCGTGGAATTGTTTCGCAATCTTTAGCCATCTCTGCAACGTAAAAGCAGGAAAGCATTGACTTTTACATAGTTCCCATATTGATGTACAGGTTTCGTTAATTATAGAACGAATAGTAGATGCGCCAATCAGATAATCTTCTTCGAGTTCGACGAACGATGACCCTCGTCCTAAATACCTGCAAAAAAAAAATAGTTCAAAAACTATAATGAATACCTAACTTTTAGTAACCTACATATAATTATTTCTTTTTTTATAGGAAAAGATATACAGACGAAGTGGAACTCTTTGAGAAGTTGCTTCCGAAGGGAACTCAGTGCTCAAAAGAATATTCCTTCTGGAAGCGGAAGAAAAAATAAGAGAAAATATATTTACTTTGATTCACTGCTATTTTTGTTGCCATTTACAGTGGTAGAGAATAATGAATCTTCTATCGAAATCGAACAAAGTGCCGAAACATTAAACGTCACAGTGCAGAGTTCAGAAACTGGAACAACTGATTCTAAACGACCAAAGACGCAACCGAAGAGCAAGACTAATTGTTACGATGAGGAGTATTTAGAAATACTAAGAGAAGGCAATCAACTGATGAAAAACAACAACTTACGTCATTCAAAAAGCAGAACAATCTTAGGGGATATGGATGAAGATGAATCATTTCTCCGGTCGCTTCTGCCTTATGTCAAACAATTTTCGTCAGACCAAAAGTTGCAATTAAGAATACAATTACTACAAACAGTTTTAAATTTTAAACAGTCCTTAAGCAGTTCAGCATCTATTCACAACCAAACACAGCAAGTATTGGATATACCTAATGAACGAGTAGTAATTGTAACCGATCCATCGATGAACTCAAATATGTCTAACCAATATGACACTGCTGAGAGACCGAGTACTGAGCCCCCTAACTACAGTGACATTGCAGAAGATTCGGAATACGTTCCCAGGCCAAACTCTTTACAAAACTCAAGCAGGCCAAGCGGCTCGTCATATACACCCTCACCCGTTCATAGAGATTACGCATCAATAATTTCTCCCGAAAATGAATCACTTTTTTCTCTTGGCGACGACGACGACGTTGGCGAGGTGTAAAGTAGATATATTATGAAAATATAAACAAAAAAATTCAATAAAAGGCTGATTGTGATTTTAGAAAATTAGTTAAGTACCTAATTGTTAAGCTAATTATTTTCTTGACTACATACACCACCAATCAAAAGACTTAATTTCCCAAAGTATAGTAATAACATCAGCAATATTCATTGTGATTTAGTAATTAAGCTCCCAATTGTGATTTAGTAATTAAACCTCAAATTTTATTTAAAAGTGACAATTCACTTGTTTTTCCAAAATGTATGATTAATAATAATAATCTGCCATAATAATTGTGATTTAGTAGTTAAGCCCCTAATTTTATTTACAATATAAGTGACAATACACTTGTAATAGATAGATATTATTGTGTACCTACATTATTGTTTAAAAGTACAAATTCAAATTCAAATTCAAATTCAAAATAATCTTTATTTCATAGGTAAGCATTATTACACTTGAAATCGTCACAATGGTTAAACTCTACCGCTCATTCGTAAGGCAGATTCCCCTGAGAAGAATGAGCAAGAAACTCTAGGGGTTGCTCTTTGTAAATAACATTTACAATATTTTTTTATTTGAAACATCAGATTGAGACTACCTCCATGAGCTAAACGGGTTACTACCACGGATTTTTGTCATCCAAGTACGCAGAAGTTGTATAATAACCTTTAGTATAAAGTTTTTGTTTCACTATAGTTTTAAACCTCGTGAAAGGCAAATTTTGTATATCAACCGGAATCTTGTTATAGAAGCGTATACATTGCCCCTTAAATGATTGTTTGACTTTGTGAAGACGACTATCAAGAAAAGCTAGTTTATTTTTATTCCTCGTATTAATGTTATGTCTGTCACTATTTTTCATAAAGAAATTACTATTCCTTTTAACATAAATTATATTTTCATAAATGTATTGTGAGGCTAGTGTAAGAATGTTAATTTCCTTAAACTTATCTCTCAAAGATACTTTGGGGCCCAGATTGTAAATTGCCCTAACTGCACGTTTCTGCAGGACAAAGATTCTATTGATATCGGCGGCATTACCCCAAAGCAAAATGCCGTATGTCATTAGACTGTGAAAGTAGCTGAAGTACACCAATCTAGCGGTTTCGACGTCTGAAAGTTTCCTTATTTTTTTAATCGCGTACACTGCAGAGCTGAGCCGTTTTGACAACTTACTTATATGGGGACCCCATTGCAATTTAGCATCTAACGTTATACCTAGAAATACAACTGTATCCACAAGATTCAATTTTTCGTTTCTAACTACAATGTTTGTAACCGTCTCTCTAACATTGGGTAATGTAAATTTCACACAATTTATTTTTTTCTCATTAAGAAGTAGATTATTAACAGCAAACCAATCAACTACTTTAGATATAGCATTGTTCACATCGTCATAGGAACATTGGTGCCTTTTAACTTTAAATAATAAGGAAGTATCATCAGCAAACAATACTATCTCATGTTTTATACCCTCCATAAGGCTAGGTAAATCATTAATATAAACTAAAAACAAAAATGGGCCTAGAATTGAACCTTGAGGGACACCCATGCTAATTACAGACCCTGACGATCTCGTACCGTTAACATCGACCCTCTGTACCCTACCACGCAAATACGATTTAAGAAGGTCGAGATCACGTCCCGCCACACCATAATGGCGAAGTTTCCTGACCAGTGTATCATGGTGCACACAATCAAAAGCCTTGGAAAGGTCACAGAATACACCAATAGCATCATGTGAGACTTCCCATGCATCAAATATATGATTAATCAATACACCAGCGTCGGTTGTAGAGCGACCCCGAGTGAAACCAAATTGTTTAGGTTAGGTTAGGATTAAATTATTACTATAAAAATGTGCACACATCTGATTTAGAATAATTTTTTCAAATATTTTACTGAGAGTTGGTAGTATTGATATAGGTCTGAAATTGGTGGGGTCAGAAATACTACCAGATTTGAAAAGTGGAATAACTTTACTTTGCTTCATGAGGTCAGGAAAGACACCATCATCAACACATTTATTAAAGACACAGGCTAAGTAAGGCGCAATACAATCAACTATAGAACTAATTACTCTGACTGAAAGACCATCAAGATCAGCAGTATTTTTTATATTTATAGACTTAAAGGCTTTAACAATATCGTTTGGAAATACATGACGGAACCTTAAATTAGTGATACTAACTGCATTATTTTCTTTTAGTAAGGATTCAGCGGCCGTGGGAGATGAATTTAACGAATTAGTAGTCAAAATTGGAATGTCGGTAAAAAAATTTTCAAATATTTTAGCAACTTCTGCGTCTGTGTTTACAATTTTGTCATTAAATCTTAGTTGAAAATCTAAGTTACGAGGTTTGACCCTTCCAGTTTCGCTATTTATAATATTCCAAGTAGTTTTTACTACATTCGCGCTGCTTTTTATTTTATTATTAATAAACATTGCTTTGGCTGCCACACAAACACGTTTAAACATTTTCGAATATTTCCTAACAAAATCATTAAAACTGTTACTAGTGTTATAAGTTCTTTCATCGTAAAGATCATATAGCCTTTGTCTACTTTTGTGAATTCCCACAGTCGCCCATTCACTAAATTTCAATGAATTATTAATAGTTATGATTTTGGACTTAAAAACATTATCACGTTCACTTTTCACTATGTTGAAAACTGAATTATACAATTTATTGGGATCGTTAACGTATGGAATGTCAGTTAGTTTAAGCATTACTTTATTTCTATAAGCTTTAAGTCGACCATTATTTATCGGAACACATGTGATATCCTTTTTCGGCATTTTGTCAACAGTTATATTAAAAGTGGCCAACTGACCGCAGTGATCTGAAGTTAATTTATTTATAATAGATTTATTACTAGGTACGGCGTTGGTATAAATGTTGTCTAAACAAGTGGCAGTAGTAGAAGTTATTCTAGTAGGCACCAAAAAAAGATTCACAAGGTTATAACATTGGAAAAATGATATGAGCCTACTGCTAGCACTGGAATCTTCTAATAAGTTAACATTGAAGTCACCACAAACAGCAATATATTTATTTATATTATTTAATTTGGCTAAAACTTCATCTAATCTTTTTTCAAATAGTTCGTAAGATGAATGAGGGGGTCTGTACACGCTTAATATAACAAGCCGTTCAAGCTCTATGCAGGATATCTCTATAGTCCGCTCAATAGATAGGCTCACAATGTCTGTACGTTCTTTAAATTTTAATTTTTTTTTAATAAGAATTAAAGAGCCGCCATGAATAGCTTTTTCTCTGCTGAACGAACTAGCCACCTGGTGATTGTTGAAGCTAAACATGAACTGATGTTGTGATAGAAAGTGGTGTTCAGTAATACAAAGAATATCAATATTGTTACAGTTAATAAATAATTCTATTTCTAGCTCTTTGCCTTTCATGCCTTGAATATTTTGGTGCACCAGGTTTAATATAAAATTTATTTTATTTCTGTGTGTTTTAGGTTGGTTTCTTACTATCAATGTGTTGCAAGAGTATCTCTCCGTTGTCTTATTAATTAATTTAAATAATTAGAAATTGAATTAATTTCAACAGAATTATTATTGTCAGTAAACTGACCTATGTCAACAGACTGCTCAATAGAAGCAGCCGGTCTGGTAGCCAATGATTTGGCTGAATTATTAATATAATATGATAGCATCTCTGCTATCTGTCTCCTAAAATAACTAGTAAGATAATACCTATCTTTAGTCAAATAAAAATATTTACTAATAAAATTATTAGTATCCATAAAATGAAATTTACTATAATGAAATGTCAAGCTGTGTAATGTCCTATTTAAGTTATGCCTCAAATTATTTTCCCTTGTTGTGAGGCAATTGCTGAAGGGAAAAGCTAACAAAATAATTTCTTTTATAATAATTAAATTATTTAATTGTGAAAAATATTGTATTAAATCTTTTTTGTTACATTTTCCTCTTCTGCCAATTAAAATTATTAATGAAGTGTCTTTGTCAAACTTAGTTGACAAAATACTATCTAATATTTTACAGTATGTTGCACCTGGCATGCAAATATTTGTTAATTTTAATCCTAGGTGGTTAAGTTTCAGAATTGAATGTTTAGTATGGAACTGTCCCTTAAGTAATCTTTCCGAAAGTATAGGATGTACCCAAAATTTTCTATTTCTTCGTCTTTTACTGTACTTCATGTACAGAATAATGTATGTAATAAATGTATCTCTGCACGATTTCCATAGCGTCTACGTCCCTACAGCTCTGCCGACAAAATGAGCGAAGATGTGCGTCGTGTGCGTTGAGTCTGTGAAAAATCCGCGACCGACTTTTTGCGCGCCATGCAGACTTTTTGTGCGCCGCAGACTCGATCGCACAAAAAGTGTGCCGTCTGCGCAGGGCTTTAATAAATAAAAAAGATTCTACCCGCAACTTTTAACGGGCTGCAAGCAAATTTGTAACTGCTTAAATTTTTTGATTTGTTATTATTTAGACTTTATTATTTTCATTTTATTTATTACATTATAATTTTTAATATGAAAGTCGTTTATTATTTTAATTAAATTAGAGAAATACCAAAATTTTAGAATAATGGCATTATTTATAATGATTATGTGGCAGTTAATATTTGATAAATACAAAGGAAAAACAAAACAGGCACACACATAATAATCGCCAAAAAAGGAGACACGGAAACTAATGTTAAACTTTTTTTGTATTATACTAAAGAACAATGGCAAACTCCCACGTAAATTTTTGTCGACATAATTTGTATGCGTTTTTTTAAGAAACATATTATGTGAAAACATAGAGTTGAAATTCCTTAACAAATTTTGTTTTAGGTTTACTATTCTGAGAAGTCTGGAATTAACGATATTCCAGTTTGAAGTTTTGGAGGTTATGTGTTACGTAATTGAATAAAATATATTTAGTGTATTATTATATCAAAATAAAGTACTGAAGCCTTAAACAGAGTTAATAGTTCAGTTTTATTAGTAACCTAGAGAGAATTGAACAAACATTTCGTATTTCATATTATCATACACCTATAACAACTCAAATAGTCTAAATAGTTATTGTATCTTACTAGACTGAAGTTGTCTAAATCATTAAGTCTATCTTTTCGTAAACAATTTAGAGATTATATTATAAAATGGTTAAAATTCTGATTTGCAAACTTTTGGCGACAGATCTTTTTTATACATATAGATCTTTTTTACTTCTTTTTGTAATGTAATTTTTATACTTGGAATTAGTTTTGTTTTTTTTTTGTATTTTGAATTACATTTTTGTTTCATTGTTTTTTTTGGTTCGCGGTGAAGTGTGTTCTGTGTTTTGAATTTATTATAAAATTTTCATCAAAATAACTGTTTTTCCTCCGCCGCTGCCTGCTACTCAGTCCACTGCTCATTCTATCGTTATTACATACAATATATTGTATTACAATTTCAAGCTCTTATAAAATATAAAAAAATTGTATCAATAAAAAAAGCTACAATACAAGAATTAAAAAAAGCTATTATTATTATTAAAATGATAATGATATCAATAATAATTTGTATAATAATACATAATAGTAAATATAATTAATTAATAACAAAAACATTTGACTATGATCTGATTGCCTGAAAGGTATATATATACATATATATAATATTATAATGGCAAATATTTTTCGTAAGCAAGTTTCTAAGCTGCATACGAAAAATGTTTAACGTGGATTAATTTTTAATTTGAACTTACTTACGTACTTGCTTCTGGACGTTTAATTTTTATCATAACTTTTTGGGAGTCATTATTTAAATACCTGAAAAGAATCATACAGATACCAAAGACACAACACAACTTTAACAAATCATTTCAAGAATTACTAAATTTGAACGTTATTGCAAATGAAATTGTAAGTTATTTTATCGTACTTATCTTGCTGAGTTTGGTTTTTTTTTTGCACTTTCATAGATATCGACTGTACAAATAAAATGCAAGTTGAATTTACAATGGACTGTATTTAAAATATAGCTTAAAATTAGACTTGCCGTTACAAGGGAATTTTTTTTGAGAGAAGAAGGAAAAACAGTGTTCTCTGACCAAAAATAAAAATGGAACATTGCCATATTCTTAATCTATTAATTCTACTAAATTATTCTATTACTATTTATTTATTTATTTAAATTATATGTTTAAGTATTTCTTAAACATAGTTGGGCCGGGGCCACAATACAATGAATGCACAAAGAATGTACCTTAACACAAAAAACTAACTTTAAACAACTTATACATACGAGTGAGAAATGCAATTAGATTTTAGGTTCAATAAAAATTTAAGTTTACTACGTGCTCTATTATTTTTAACATTTGACACTTAGACTATAGAGAATTGAAGACTATGAAATAAAACTAACAACCTATAAAATGATATTGAAAACAACTGAAATTGTATCAATCTCCTATTGGTAATGGACATAATTTTCTAAATGACCTAACATATAATTTGTTTATTCATCTTGACTTCAGCCACCCGGACTCTACCGTCAGGTCCACAGATTGTCTTAACAATCCTTGCCATCCGCGATGTTAAAGGAGGAGTATGATCACTGCATACAATAACTAGGTCTCCAACCTTTAGGTTAGCATGTACTTGCTTCCATTTGGGGCGGCTTTGTAATTGTGTAAGATAATCTCTTGACCAGACTTTCCAAAAGTCTTGTTTAATTTTACTAAGCATGTTCCAGAATTGAGAAAGAATTGAAGTCGGTTAATAGTTTTATTTGACAGGTCAATGTCAGGGTAGCTCGTCATAGGCGTGCCTATGAGGAAATGACCAGGCGTAAGATAATCATAACTTGATATATCAGATCGAGTTCTTAGGTTTTCGCGATTGTTACACAAGGAAATGAAACTATTTTTCCGGATTTAAATCGCGTATATTTGTTTTTTCAAACAAACCAAAAAAATGATATATCAGAGCTTATGGGCAGCAATGCCCTCGATCTTTATCAGCTGTCTTTTACATTAAGACACGGTCATCAGTCAACACATTGGGAGCTTGAAAGTTGGCAAAAAAAAGGGAGAGATCATTGTGCCATGACATGCTATGTGTCTTATTATCAAATTTGGAACCCTCATTAAATATAGAAGAGATAATGTTTAAAACCATGAAAAGGAAGCATGACCAAAATGAAAGACCTGCACCCCCATCAAAAGTTATTCGCCTTGATATTCAAACTATTGACACCCCTGCCATTGATAGTGATGACGAAGAAGAAGATATTGATGAGTCAAGCTTTATGCCTGTTAACTTAGATGATTCAGAAGATGAATATGATCCTGAAAAAGAGCGTTTGAAGGACACCCAATTAATAAAATACAGGTATATTGTATTAGAAGGCATATCCACAGCTCCAGACATTCAAAATTATTTTGCACGAAAGTGGGGGATGACCGGGGTCAATAAAACATATTATTGAAGAAAATATATTATATTAGAAGAAAAGTTAATCGAGTTAAAAACAACTGTTAGATTGCCCGAAGTGTTGGAGGAGTATTTTAAAGATAGAAATACCGGGACCCACACCAGTCTTATTGTGGTGGATTTAAATGAAAATTGCATTGATGTTCACAACAAGGTTGACGAAATGCCAGGATTAAGTAAGGCATATAATTTTCTAATAAAAAGACGGGCAACTATGAAGATTTTGGGAATTGAAGACCGTATACATGATGAAATCCCGTTTTCAAAATTAGTGTTGAGATCTGATTATGTTGAGTGTTCCATTGTGGCACATTATGAGTTGTATCTTGGGAACATTAATAAAGATGTAGACATCAGCGAAATTGATACTAGTGGCTTCAATATAGAGCCGATTACCCCCAAAATTTTATTTGAAAAATTGAGGAAACCAATACTAGAGAAGCATGACGAAACTTGTGTTTATAAAGGGAAAATAACACCTTTCTTCTACTGCAAAAATACTCTTCTTGAAGAACACAATGATATTTTTACTTTCAATGAATTTTAGACGATCTTCAATAGCAGATGTCTTAAAAACAGGGCAACCATATATAGCATGGTTTGTACCTTGACAATAAGGACAAATAAGTGTCTTTTTAGTAACAACATTAGTTACATTCTTTGAAACATATTTTTTAGTCTCAATACTAGAGGCAGAAGTAGTATTGTTACTACTGTTTTCAAGCGATAGCGCTTGCATGCATGCCTTTCTAGAAAAGTAATAAGCTCTGTCATGGTTGGTAGAACTTCCGAATTCCTTTCTAGTTGATAGGAGCGATTTGTATATTGATCCAGTTTTTTACTTAATATTGAAATGAGAATCATGTCCCATGAATGAACAGGCTGCTGCAAATTTTTTAAAGCATATAATTCCTGTTGCACTCTTGATATAAAAGACCCTTCGTGAGCGGAGAATTCGCGTCGATTCTGACGGCAGCATTTCGAGGTTCGTGAATGTGAACGCCGGCGTACCGCAGGGATCCGTCCTATCTCCCACGCTTTTCCTTCTGCATATCAATGATATGCTTCCACTTGGGAATATTCATTGTTATGCAGATGATAGCACTGTTCATGGGGGATATCACGGATTCCCCGCAGCTGGGCGCGCCGATACTGACAGAGAGCGATCTAATCTTGTCGGTGAGCTCAATAGGATATTGGACCTCATCTCTGCATGGGGATCTAGAAATCTTGTTGAGTTCAACGCCAAGAAAACACAGATTTGCGCGTTAACAACAAAATTGTCGCCGTTCCTTCCCATGCCTTCTCTGATGAGCACAGCACTCTCACCTCAGAGCAGTTTTACCTTGCTCGGTATGGAAATCTGCTGTGATTTGAATCCAAGGAGTTACATCGAATCTGTGATCAAAACAGCATCACGAAAACTCGGAGTCCTGAACAAGGTGCGACGTTTTTTCACGCCGGACCAGTTATGCCTGCTGTACAAAACACAGGTCCGGTCTTGCGTTGAGTATTGTTCGCACTTGTGGGACGGCTCCGCCAAGTACCTACTCGATGCCTTGGATAAATTACAGCGTCGTGCTACTCGAATTATAGGCGACGAAGAGGTCTCATCACGCCTTGAACCTCTGCAACTGCGTAGAGATGTTGCATCGCTTAGCGCCTTTTACCGCATGTACCATGGTGAGTGCTCTGAAGAGCTGTTCAACCTCATCCCCCCTTCCCCGTTCCTGCTCAGAAGCACGCGTGCTGGCCTTCGTAGTCACCGTTTCACTACCTGCCGCATTCCATCGCGTACTAAAAGGTTTGGTGGCTCCTTTCTCTGCCGCACGGTTGACAAATGGAACTCCCTTCCGGCACATGTCTTCCCTCCCTCTTATGATATGGGGTCCTTCAAACGAGGCGTGAAGAGGCATATTGTAGGCAGGCAGGGTGGAGGTGGCTAGTGCAGTGAGGGTTTCATCGCTGCACTAGGTTCCTTCGCGTTTGGATACCACTTTCCACTTAACATCAGGTGGAGTGGAGTCATTTGCCTGTCATGTACAATAAAAAAAAAAAAAAAGGCCGCAGTACCTTTTTGCATAGACGGCAAATCTAATTATGTTGCTAATGTGATTGGAAATCAATCTGGATTTATTGTCAAAACGTTTTATTAACAATTCAAGCGCTTCTTTATAGGAGTCGTTTACAAGAGGTAAATTAATGATAACAGACAAAGCATCCTCTGTTAAAAAATTTCTTAAGTAAAATAATCTTTGTACATCTGACAGGGACGTATTATTGTGTATGACAGCTGTAAATAAATCCATAAATGGAGTATAGTTGGTGAAATCTTTACCATTAAATATAGGTATATCTATATGAGGTAACTTTGATTGGGTGGGACATGTTTAATGACAACATTTAATTTAGAAATAGTGTTAAAATATTTCTCTTCCATTATTGCTATATCTTCACAATCGTCGTCGGAGTCGTGCGACAAAATATCCTGTGTACTCTTTCATATTCTTTATAAACGCTTATCAGCCGTTCTTTACGCGCATACAACATCTCACTCGTTGCCGACGACAGTTTAAGTTTGTCATTGGTAAAGTTTTCTATTGTAGTCACAGTACCTTTCAATTGTTTACGCGCGAGCCGCAACCTTTTTAGCTCCTCCGCCATGATATAGCAGGGAAATACTCACTATACATACGCATACAACGCTGCACTGCTGATTAACTTTGCCGTTTGCCACAAAGTTTACCGAAAAGCACTGAATTTATTTCACTTTTTGTTTTCAACGAAGTTGGAATTTAAAACTTTGACGTTACGCACAAGTTTCGCATTGACAGATGAGATTACGTTCCGTTCAACCAACCACGAAAAAAAAGGGCGGGAATCGTTGACATAGAAAGGCGCGCTTTCAAGGAAAAAATATTTTAATAATCTCAAATTTGTAGATTTTGTACATTGTGTTGTGTAAATACAGTGTGAATATTGTGGAAAAACTTTGATCATAGTGGTCATCAAGAATGGGGCAGGGCGATAAGCCCAAAAAGCGTAAAAAAGGTGTCGACGACCCAGAGGCCTCGGAGGAATTCTCGACTAACTGGGAAGATGATTATGAAGACGACAAGACTAAATTCTTATTTTTCATCCTTATCAAGTGCCGAATTATCAAAGAAAATACCCGGAATTGACACAAAGAAAAGATTTTATTGTTTTCTTATCACACAAGGAAGATAATAAGGCATACTCCGATTACGATAGGGTGGCTCTATCACAAGCCCTGCGGAAACATGCAATATCTGGCGTCCTGCATCTGAGATCCATAAATAAGTTTAAAGTGGCCATCACATTTGATGTCTCTAATAATGCAAATGTGTTCCTTGCAAACAAAAAAATACTTGATGAGCTATCTTTAAAAGCCACCATACCTGCATCAGACACTGAGGCAACGGGTGTCCTAACATCTGTACCTTTAGGCTTATCTAACAAGAAAATATTTTCTCTTATAGGCAGTTCTCGCAACATTATTCAAGTTCGACGATTCATGCGCAGAGTGAGGGCAGAGGAAGGCGAGGTCTCGTACATTCCTACGCAGACGGTCGCGGTAACGTTTGCCTCCACTCAGTTGCCTGAGTATGTTTATTTGGACTCATGGAGACACGAGGTAGGCCAGTATGTTCCTCCTGTCAAACAATGTTTGAAATGTCTAAGATTTGGCCACATAGCCAAATATTGTAAAAATGCCGACGTTTGTTCAATTTGTGCACAAGATCATAATTTCAAGTCATGTTCAAGTGACAAAAGTCACCCAGTCTGTGCAAACTGCAAAGGAGATCATATCGCTATTTCTGCGTCTTGTCCTATTAAAAAACTGAAATTGAAGAGAACAAAGTTAAGGCTCGTGCTACTAAATATGCAGACTTATTTAATGAAAAGTCGTTTCCACAGTTAAACGCTCGGTCTGTAGATACTCATGTACAAAATCTCTTGAAATCAGAATCCTTTTTGTCTATGCTCACACAGGTAATAATTAAATTGGTCTCTAACAAAGATGTTCCAATAAATACTTCGTCAATTCGTGATACATTTATTGACACGATTAGTAAGAGAGCTCATTCGAGTAAGTAATGGACTCTCTTAATATTGTTCAATGGAATGCACAAAGTTTACCCAGTAATAAACATCACTTAATTAATTTTCTTTACGATAACAACATTCATATTGCGATCATTTCTGAAACTTTGTTGAAGCCTCATCAGAGGCTAAAGATCCGAGGCTATAATATAGAAAGAAATGATTGTGGTAATAATCATAATGGTATATGTATAATTATTCATAACAGCATAAATTACACTAAATTTAACACTTTCTTTGATACTTCTCTTCATAATATATGTATTCGTGTCATAGTTAATAACAAACAAATAAGTATTGTTAGTTTTTATTCACTCACTAATTGTGATCCAGCTTTTAATAAATATAAATTTGATTCTCTTTTAAAATCTGTTCCTGGTCCGATGATATTTGCAGGTGATTTTAACGCTCATCACACTTCATGGGGTTGTAATTCCATTACACCCCGTGGTAGAGATATATTAGAAGTAGTTGATGACAACAATTTAGTTATTTTAAATGATGGTCAACCTACCACTGTAGGTTCGTTGACATGGAGACCAAATGCTTTGGACTTATCTATAGTTTCTGCTTCTCTGGCTCTTTGTAGTAAGTGGTCAGTTTACAATGATCCTCTGGGCAGTTATCATCTACCAATTTTGATTAAAGTTTTATTTAATAATTTTGCTCCTTGTAGTGACAGTATTGGAGGTAACATATGTTTATCAAAATACCCTAATTTCAGAAACGTCGATTGGAAAACATATTTAAAAAAAGTAGAGTCTTTACTATCTGATTTTCAACTAGAATCTTATTCCCCGCAAGAAGCATACACCTTGTATACAAAAATTCTATTTAGCGCCGTTTCCAGTTCTATTGTTGGATCTAGACAATCAAATAATGTTCCACTAAAAAATTCCTGTAAAAGAAAACCTTGTCTTCCTTGGTGGAACGATAAATGTTCGACAGCAGTTCTCAATTCCAAGCAGGCTTATATTTATTTTAAGCATAATCCAAACTTAAAAAACTATGTATTTAGAATTTAAAAGACTGCAAGCTGTGAAAAAACTTGTTTTAAAGGCTGAGAGACAAAAATCTTGGGCTGCTTTGTGTAACACCTTTAATCGTTGTACACCCATGTCTATAATTTGGAAATTTTGCGTAAATTCAACAAGACTTACATTCCTAATACTCCTAATAGTAACAACCTATGGATTCTAGATTTTTTGAGCAAGTATACTCCTGATACAGTTCATAATAAATGT
This sequence comes from Hyposmocoma kahamanoa, assembly GCF_003589595.1. Classification (NCBI taxonomy): domain Eukaryota; kingdom Metazoa; phylum Arthropoda; class Insecta; order Lepidoptera; family Cosmopterigidae; genus Hyposmocoma; species Hyposmocoma kahamanoa. The sequence continues at coordinate 17,563 of NW_020655640.1, read as the reverse complement.
GATCTGCCTTTTAATTGTATTGGCATCAATATTAATAACAATTTTCTTTTGGAACCCTTCAATATTCAAGAACTGAAAGCAGCAATTTTTTCTCGTAAAGATACTTCGTTTGGTTTGGATGGCATTCCGTACGCAATGTTCAAGAAGTTGTCAGATCGCTCTTTGGAAACTTTACTCAATGTTTATAATGCATTATGGATGAATAATGATATTCCTTCAGAATGGAAAACTGATTGCTTGGTACCCATTCTAAAATCAGACAAACCTAAATTTGATCCTAATTCATATCGTCCAATAGCTCTTACATCCTGTGCAGGTAAAGTGTTTGAACAGCTTTTAAAGCAGCGTCTTGAACATTACGTCGAACGGAATAATGTCTTGCCAGGTAATCAGTTTGGCTTTCGTAGAGGTCGTTCAGCTCGCGATAGCATATGTATTCTGCAACTTGATATTCTTAAAAGCATTAATAATAATAGTAAATTGGTTTCAGTATTCTTTGATATAGCAGGTGCTTTTAATAGTGTGAATATAGAGGTTTTATGTACAGAATTATTAACGATAGCTATTCCAGAAAAGCTTGTGCTTTGGATACGTGAATTCCTATTTGATAGAAAAGTATTTGTTAAATATAATGGTGGTATCTTCGGTCCGAGGTTGTCGTCTATTGGTGTGTGTCAAGGTGGAATATTATCACCTTTAATTTTTATTCTCTATATACGTCGTCTTAATATGGTTTTGGGTTCTAGTACCAAAAATCTACAATTTGCTGATGATCTAGTAGTGTATTCATCGGGAAACAATATTACACAATTAGTATATAATATAAATACTCTAAAGAAATTACATAATTATTTCTCTTATTTGAATCTAGATCTTAACATATCGAAGTGCAAAGTAGTTGTTTTCGGAAAAATAACATTGCTAATTTTCCATCCATATATTATAATAATACTTCCATTCCAGTCTCATTAGAGGCAAAGTTCTTAGGAATAACATTTAGTCACAATTTGTCCTGGAAAAAATATACAGATGGTTTAGTTCTTAAATCCAATCGACCATTCAATATTCTTAAATCATTATGTGGTACAGAGTGGGGAACAGACCCCAAAATTCTCTTGATGTTATATAAATCTTTGGTTAGGAGCCATTTTGAGTATGGCTTTTTGTGTTATGCTGCTGATGATAAACTGCTGGGTGTGCTTGAAAAAATTCAAAATAAATGTATGCGATTAGTCACAGGAGCATTCCGAACAACTCCAATAGTTTCACTACAAGTAGAATGCAATCTACCACCATTGGCTGTTCGTCTTTCTTATTTAAAAGAGAGATTTGTTTTAAAATTATACTCTGAACTTAATAATTTTTTATTGTCTGACCTGATAAATTTGGCCACACAATCCATTCGAAAACCTTTTTATCTCTCTAAAGGTTTAGCAGATTTTATGACTTTCATTGAAAGATTTAACATCCATAGGAGTATTTGCTTGCCTTGCTATGAAGGGTTATATCAGAGCAGGTATCCTCCCATGAACATATACATTGACAATTCTCTTTCCAAAAAAGAAAATGTTTATGAAAAGATGGCTTCTTGGAATGATCACAGATTTGTATACACAGATGGAGCTAAGAACGAATCCAATGTTTCATTTGCAATATATGACTCTTATTTGAAGTTAGGTGTTGGTTTTAAACTTGATGAGCATGCTAGTATATTTACAGCTGAATCTGTTGCCATACTGAGTGCTTTAAAGCACATTCATAGTCATCGAATTCATTCTAGGAAATGGGTGATAGTTAGTGACAGCATGAGTGTATTACAAATTTTAAAAAGTAACAAAATTAATGCTGACACTAATTATTTAATTTATGCAATCAAAAATATATGGTTCGAACTTTTTTCTATTAGTAATACTTTAGTAAACTTTTTGTGAACTCCATCACATATTGGTGTTATTGGTAATGAGAAAGTTGATTTTTTAGCCCGCTGTATTTCCAATTCTACAGAAGTTGTAACTCCTCCAGAGAATTCTTTCAGTGTATCACTACCTTATACAGATGTCATCTCATTTCTGAAACAAAGAATGTGTAATAAATGGAAGAGACATAGGGATATCATAGTTCAAATTGAAAATAAGGGTACATGGTATGCTGCATTGGGTATCAAATTAAATACAGTGTCTTGTCAGGGTTTTGTAAAGGAAACTCTTACATTAATAGGAAATTTTACACCACTATTTGCCGTCTCAGATTTGGTCATTGCCGCCTTAATCATCATCTCTATCGTATGAACATTGTTAACAGTTCCCATTGTGATTGGTGTCAGTCGCAGGAAGATCAGACGATAGATCATTTGTTCTTTTCTTGCTCTTCTTTTGGCATTCAGCGCCTTGTGCTAATGGATGAGCTAATCCGAATTTTCGGAGAACCAGGCTTGGTCCCGCGAAATATACAGGATTTATTAAAAAAATCGTCTACTTATCCAGTTCTGTATAGTTTCATTTTATCCACAGCTGTGGATGTCTATGATATATTGCTCTTTCAAAGCTTATGATACGGAACATTATATTAGAATACTTGCATGATGAAATGATGCAGGACTAGAATTACTGAATTATGACGCTTATTCTTTTTTGAATATCTCACTGAAGATACTGAAAACGCTTGGGCAAAGGACTTATACATGACTTATATATACATGATCGGATCTGACATATGAAAGAAATAGACAAAGAAAAAAAAGAAAAAAGGAAATAATACTAAAGACGTTGAATTGCTGGATTTTACCTATGACGAATATTGACGAAGGAAGATTTTCAGAAGTGTAATTAATGGATTATACTGATGATCGGCAGAAAAAAATTACTAAAGACGTTTACTTATTGAATTCCACTGAAGACGATAATATACCACTGAAGACGAGGCAGCATGTCTCTGACCTTAGCCTGTCCTTTTTGGACGAACAGAACAAAAAAAAATCAACCAACCACGTCACGGAATAGTTTAACACCGACCCACAAAAATTAACAAATTTCATCGTTGAAATTTTCCATCACGTTGGAATGCAATCATAGCTTGCAATATCACCTAAAACACTTTGCACTGTTAATATTTGTAGTTATAGATGATTTGCAGCAAAAATATATTGAATTCTTGCTGCAACTTGCGCGGCCGCCGACGAAAAAAACCCGAACTATAGGTTCAAGTTTCGCAACGTATTTTGACGAAATTACGCAAAAACAACACTGGACTTTATACACAGGCTTTGAAGGACCACAAACTTGCATGTACATATAAAATGCAAGTTGAATTTACAATGGACTGTATTTAAAATATAGCTTAAAATTAGACTTGCCGTTACAAGGGAATTTTTTTTGAGAGAAGAGGGAAAAACAGTGTTGCCTGACCAAAAATAAAAATGGAACATTGCCATATTCTTAATCTATTAATTCTACTAAATTATTCTTTTACTATTTATTTATTTAAATTATATGTTTAAGTATTTTATAAACATCGACTATTATCGAATTCTGAATACGCAGTCAGGGTCATAAGCCCATGGACTTAACGAAGCTCTTAAAGATAGAAAATAGAAAGTTACCTATTTTATATGTATACTTATTATATAAAATAATTTTATTTAATAAAGTAATTCAACCCAATAATAATGTTTCGCTAATTTAGAGTAAATAACGTTTAAGTGGGAAGTTTGTCCAAGTGTGACTTTGCCGGCGTACTTGCAGTTAACTCTGGCACTAAACTGAATAGTTACCTACAATAGCATAAACAGGTTCTTTGTAGAGTATAGATTTTATTTGCTTAAAACTGACGTTTAGTAAAAGATCTACTCTAATTTGATTTTTTTTATAGGTATATCCCGCAAAAGTAGCTGCTGTAACAGGATCCAGGGGAATTATTATTGAAACATGCACAATACCATCTGCATCCCCTGTCCGAGTGGACAACGATGTTTACCAACTTCATATTGTGTCAGATAATCATAGTAACACCAACCAACATCAGTGCTTTGCTAATTTGGAGAAAAGTTTGGCAAATCAAAACCTACTTATATCTAATCAAACACAAATCATAGAGCAACTTAATGCTATCAACAAAGTGCAAAACACCATAATTCGGAAAGTAGCATTGTTTTCTGTACAATTAGAGGACGTAGTATTTCAATTTAATCAAACAAGCAATAGAGATTCTCAGTTCATTGAATTAAATCCAAATACACTTTGAGTAACTTAATTTTTTGTATGAAACCTACTGATAATATCCAGGAATTCAATACATTAGAAAATCAATTGTCACTAATTCCGAAAGACAAAAATTAAAAAACACGTATTCGGTAATATTCTCCGGTGGTAAAAAAATCGATTGCGCCTATATTTTGGCAGATATCTTATTTTCCCGAGATTTTCTTTGCGAATGCGCTTGGAGCGGAGGTAGCCGAGGAAACGATGTTAAAATTACCTAGAAAAGTTACAAAAACATTTTGTCTTTTTTTGGGACATGGTTCATTCTTGGGATAAAACTTCTACAATTATTGAAAACAAATTTTTTTAACATTTTAAAAAACCCAACAAAGAGAAAAATGGCATAGAATCAGAGAGTTTTCATAAATAGAAACCGTGCAAAAGTACAGAAAAAAAATGACGACGATATAAATGATGAAAATTCATGTGTCAGAAAGAAGAAACAATGAGGAAGAAAATATAATAGATCCGAATGATTCTTCCAATAATAAAGAAACCAACATAGAACAAGAAAACGCAAAATAAAAAAACGGGACAAGAACAGAATAGTAATGAAAAAATTTATTAAAACAATTATTTTGAGCGAAATAAAAATCAAACAGAAAAAGAAGATATGGTCCAAGAAATGGAAAAAAACAAGACAATCTTGAGAAAATTACAACGGATGAATATCATGAACCAAATACATCGTCTACTGATAAATAGTAACTTTATCAAAAGCAAACCAATAGTTAAAATTAGCAAAAATATGTAAAAAGAAGAGAGAAAACATCGTATGGTAATAATAAACAAAGAACCGACATAAGAATATTACTCGCTAGCGTCAGCACTATTGAAAGTTTTATTGATTGTAAGGTTTTTGGTTTTATATGAGTGTTTTCATCATGAGGTCATTACATGATTTTTTTGTTTATATGGATTCTTTTTCGATCGATCACGTGAACGTAACTGGATAGATGTGCGGCATTACCCCAAAGCAAAATGTCGTGTGTCTTTAGACTGTGAAAGTAACTGAAGTAAACCAATCTAGCGGTTTCGACGTCTGAAAATTTCCGTATTTTTTTAATCGCGTACACTGCAGAGCCGAGCTGTTTTGATAACTTGCTTATATGTGGACCTCATTGCAATTTAGCATCTAACGTTATACCTAGAAATACAACTGTATCCACAAGATTCAATTTTTCGTTTCTAACTGCAATGTTTGTAACCATCTCTTTAACATTGGGTAATGTAAATTTCACACAATTTGTTTTTTCTCATTAAGGAGTAGGTTATTAACAGCAGATCAATCAACTTGATATAGCATTGTTCACATCGTCGTAGGAACATTGGTGCCTTTTAACTTTAAATAATAAGGAAGTATTATCAGCAAATAATACTATCTCATGTTTTATACCCTCCATGATACTAAGTAAGCCATTAATATAAACTAAAAACAAAAATGGGCCTAGAATTGAACCTTGAGGGACACCCATGCTAATTGCAGACCCTGATGATCTCGTACTGTTAACATCGACCCTCGGTACTCTACCACGCAAATACGATTTAGGTCGAGGTCACGTCCCGCCACACCATAATGGCGAAGTTTCCTGACTAGTGCATCATGGTGCACACAGTCAAAAGCCTTGAAAAGGTCACAGAATACACCAATAGCATCATGTGAGTCTTCTCATGCATCAAATATATGTTTCATCAACTCAACACCAGCATCGGTTGTAGAGCGACCCCGAGTGAAACCAAATTGTTTAGGAGACATTAAGTCATTACTATAAAAATGTGCACACATCTGATTCAGAATATTTTTTCCAAATATTTTACTGAGAATTGGTAGTATTGATATAGGTCTGAAATTGGTGGGGTCTGAAATACTATCAGATTTGAAAAGTGCAATAAAGTAATTTGCTTCATGAGGTAAGGAAAGACACCATCATCAACACATTTATTAAAGACACATGCTAAGGAAGGCGCAATACAGTCAACTATAGAACTAATTAATTACTCTGACTGAAAGACCATCGAGATCAGCAGTATTTTTTTTGTTTATAGACTTAAAGGCTTTTTTAACAATATCGTTTGGAAATACATGACGGAACTTTAAATTAGTGATACTAACTGCATTATTTTCTTTTAGTAAGGATTTAGCGGCGGTGGCAGATGAATTTAATGACTTAGTAGTCAAAATTGGAATGTCAGTAAAAAAAAATAAAGTATTTTAGCAACTTCCGCGTCTGTGTTTACTATTTTGTCAGTTGAAAATCTAAGTTACGAGGTTTTTCATCCTTCCAGTTTCGCTGTTTATAATATTCCCAATCGTTGTTCGCGCTGTTCTTAATATTATTATTTATAAACATTGCTTTGGCTGCAACACAAACACGTTAAATCATTTTCGAAAACTTCCTAACAAAATCATTAAAACTGTTACTAGTCTTATAGGTCCTTTTATCGTAAAGATCATATAGCCTTTGTCTACTTTTGAGAATTTAAACTGTTTGTGTGTCTGTGATTGGGCAATCACTAAATTTCAATAAATTATGAATGGTTATGATGTTAGATGTAAAAACTTTATCACGTACAATTTTCACCATGGTGAAAGCTGAATTATACAATTTTTTGGGATCGTTAACATACAGAATGCCAGTTAGTTTAAGCATTACTTTATTTCTATAAGCTTTAAGTCGACTATTATTTATCTGAACACATATGATATCCTTTTTTGGCACTGTATCAAAAGTTATATTAAAAGTGGCCGATTGACTACAGTGATCAGAAGTTAATTTATTTATAATAGATTTATTACTAGGTACTTACGGCCTTAGTATAAATGTTGTCCAAACAAGTGGCTGTCAGTACCCTGCAAGCCTACTGCTAGCACTGGAATTTTTTAATAAGTTAACATTGAAGTCACCACAAACCGCAATATATTTATTTGGATTATTTAATTTGCCTAAACCTTGATCTAATCTTTTTTCAAATAGTTCGTAAGATGAATCCGATGAGTCCGCTCAATAGATAGGCTCACAATAACTGTACGTTCTTTAAATTTAATTTAAATTTTTTAATAAGAATTAAAGACCCCCATGAATAGTTTTTTCTCTGCTGAACGAACTAGCCACCTGGTGATTGTTGAAGCTAAACATGAACTGATGTTTAAATAAAAAGTGGTGCTCAGTAATACAAGGAATATCAATATTATTACAGTTCATAAATAATTCTATTATATAAATAACTCTTTGTCTTTCATGCCTTGAACATTTTAGTGCATCAGGCATATTAAAATATACAATTTATTTTATTTCCATGTGTTGCTGGTTTTTTACTGTTACTGTTTTGCAAGAGTATCTCTCCATTGTCTCATTAATTAATTTAAATAATTGAAAATTGAATTATTTTTAACAGATTGATTATTGTCAGTAAACTGACCTATGTCAATGGACTGCTCAATAGAAGCAGCCGGTCTGGTAGCCAACGATTTGGCTGAATTATTAATATAATATGATAGCAGCTCGGCCACTCGCTCTGCTACCTGTCGCCTAAAATAACTAGTAAGATAATACCTATCTTTAGTCAAATAAAAATATTTACCAATAAAACTATTAGTATCATAAAATGAAATTTATTATAAAGTAACGTTTAAGCTGTGTAATATTCATTTAAGTTATGCCTCATATTATTTTCACTTGTTGTGAGGCTTATGCTGAAGGGAAAAGCGAATAAAATAATTTCTTTTATATTAATTAAATTATTAAATTGTGAAAAATATTGTATTAAATCTTTTTTGTTACATTTTCCTCTTTCCAATTAAAATTATTAATGTAGTGTCTTGCTCAAATTTAGTTGACAAAATACTATATTTTACAGTATGTTGCACCTGGCATGCAAATATTTGTTAATTTTATTCTTAGGTTGGTTAAATTGCAAACCTATATTTTTACCCATTTCATCACTATACATAACAAAATTATTATCAATTTCATTTGACCTAGTTATTGACAAGGAGGTATTTTTAGATTCTAAACAAGATTCCAGCAACAACAATAAAGAGGGATCAGTGACACATACAGACAGGGAGGACGTTTGTAAATTTAGAAGGCACAATTTTCAAGCAAAGCGGAAATCCATCTTCTCTGTACTATCTGATCTCCATTCGACCATTATTTGGTAAGTTTTCAAAACTCTCTTCATCGTCTATATTATTACCAATTTTCATTCCTTCATTTCCTATTTCCACATCAATCGGACCCGAATTACTATGAATTCGTCGTGACATCGCATCCATTCTCTTTCAGTCTTTTTTGGAACATGAAGAAGTTGTTTTTCTGGCGGTATTGTGTTGCACGACTATCAGAAACTACATACATCTTTTTAATTTTAAGGTCCATGCATAGCTTCATTATTGGATCCAAATGAGCTCAGATAGCTCCGGTACCATGTTCATTACTTGGGGATATTGAGCATATTGATTGCGGCTTCACGTTTTTTCTGTAAAGTACACATGTGTGCAGTGTGAATTGATTCCTGGATCCTCCGAAGTGTACAGCCTGAATTTCTTCAAACTGCTTGCATGAAAAGTTTTCAGAGAAATCGCAAATTAATGCAGCTTCGTCTTCATCAAGGTTTTCAATACACTTTTTCCACGATCGGTATTGATGTGTGATATTAAAGTAATGATTAATAAATTTTTGCAGATTATCTTAAAATTCTTTAATTAATGTTCTCTGTTCCCTTCACCATTTGTTTTGAATACTTTCTTGTTTGTTTTTCTTCAGATTTCTCTTTGCTGATTTTAGTGTAGTTATGCGTGCAAATTTTTCATTGTAACCACTGCACGGGACTGTTTTCATTTATTGTCAGGTCAATATATCAATTAAAGGCTATTTCTGGTGTTATAACACCAGTGCTGACTGATCTTTTGAATAGGTATATGAACAGGGGAGTCTTCCCAAAGGCCCTAAAGAAAGCAATTAATTTTACATCCCATTCACAAAGACGGGGATAAATCAAGTATTAACTACTACCGACCCATATCAATTCTAACTACATTGTCGAAAGTTTATGAACGTATAGTAAATTCGAGGTTTATCAAATATCTAGACAAATTCGATCCCCTGGCTGACATACAATATGGTTTCCGTACTGCTCGCTTAACTGACGATACGATTCATGAGATCACTGCCTTTGTGGTTAAAAAATTGGATGGGAATTACAAATGTCTTACGATCTTCCTTGACCTGGCAAAGGCTTTTGATGCTGTATCCATTCCCCGTCTGATTGATAAACTAGAGGAACTGGGTATAAGAGGTACCCCTCTTGCTTTGCTTACTAGCAATTTGACTGACAGATCCCGATTTGTTAAAATTGGAGATGTTGTAAGTGATTAACTTCCAATAACTTACGGGGTGCCTCAAGGTAGCATAATAGGTCCAACACTCTTTCTGTGTTACAGAAACAAATTTAAACAAATTATGTCAGATAGATTTTACGAAATGCAGGGTGGCATCGTACGCAGACGATACTACATTAACATTTTATTCGCGCTCAAGGGAACAACTTTTTAAATTGGCACAAACGGGATTCAAGACTGTTTGTCATTGGTTAGCAGCTAACTTTTTGACACTTAATGTCCTTAAAACTAAGTACATCATCTTTTCAATGAGGAACAGACTGGATTCGTTGCCTCCCGGATCTCTAATTGCTCATGACTGTACATTTGCAAGCAATGCGTCGTATGCCTGCCCTGAGATTTCTAGGACTAACACTATAAAGCATTTGGGCGTGGTTATTGGTAGTAACTTAACCTTTGGCGATCATATTCTTATGATATCGTAGAGGGTAAGAAAATTTGCATATTTATTTAAACACTTGCGGACATTGCAAACAAAGGTACCTTAAAAATAGTTTATCAAGCCTTAGTTGAGTCGATTCTGAATTATTGCATCAAAACTTGGCTAGCTGCTATAATACAATATCCAAAACACAAAGGCTGTAGCTTGTAGCGAGCTACTGAAATTATGTAAACGGGTTCACAAACATTCCACATATTTCATTGTTTTTATAGATTTGTACCATTTTATATTAAATAAAAAATGTACGCACAAACGGACACATGCAGGCGCCGACTATTTATATATATATATATATATATAATCTCAACTGCGTCACACCGCGGAACCGGTCCCGGCGGTCGAACGAGTGGCGCGAGTGTATCACTGCACCGCGGGGCGCCTTTCCCCAGTCGCTAAATAGCTTCTACCGAAACTGCATATCATCCTATGCTTGTCGCTGCTTGCGTGTGTGTCGTGCGTACTGTATGCCTAGTTACCCATATTGCGTATTGCTTTTATTTCTGCCCTTACCTCAGACGTTACTTATCCGCGTAAAATACGACGAAAGGTGGAGTGGCTCGGTTAGTATTATAAATCACTTCAAGGCAATCCCCACTAAGAGATCTATATTATCTGATTCATGCAAGGTATTTGATCCTCTTGGCCTATTAAGTTTAGTAACAATTAAACCAAAAATATTAATAATAAACTACGGCTCGAAAATGTTAGTTGGGACGAGCCAGCACCCATGATATAGCAATATTATGGCAGGAATTTATTGACAATATGAAATACATACATGGTTTCCGTGTATCTAGACACAGTTTATGTAAGTTTCCTATTAATATAGAATTGCATTGCGTTTATGATTCTTCAAAATCAGCCTATGCCAATTGCATTTTTCTCAGATCTACAAATAGTAGTGGCGAGGTCACGGTTCATCTTTTATGTGCTAAGGCTAAGGTTTCTTCTGTTGAGCCACAGACTATCGCTCGCTTAGAGCTTTGTGCGCAACTCGTGAGCGCCGTGTGTGACACGCGCAAGGTCTTTTGAACTGACTAGTTGATGGCATTGTCGTGGTTAGGAAAGAGATATGACCTATTAAAAACCTTCGTAACCAATAGGGTTAGTGCAATCCATGAGTTAACAGACAACTATGAATGGCGCCATTCTACTACACTGAATCCAGCCGACATAGCTTCACGCGGTGTAGAGGCAAATAAAATTAATAGCCTGGACCTCTGGTGGATAGGTCCCGCCTTTTTAAGGCAAAAGGAATCTTCTTGACCAACCTTTTGGCCCAAACAGCAGAAATTGCCTGATGTAAAAATCAGTATGACTACATGTAACGCAGATCAAAGACAAACATTAGTAAATTTTGATCGTTATTCAAAATTAAACACCTTACAGTGTTCATTTGCACACGTCTTATACATAATTGTAAAAGTCCAAATAACTGACGAACTGGTATTTTACAATCTGAAGAACTCTCCGAGTCATTCCAGCATTTGGTGAATTATGTCCGGAAGAAAGTTTTCAAAATGTACTAAAGTATTTACGAGCCAACGAGGTTCTCGCATCTAAACATTATTTGGCATCACTCAATCTATTTTTAGACCGTAAAAAGATTTTGAGAGTGGGTGTACGTCTAACCTATGCAAGTTACTCCTTTGTGTGCGGAACATTGGCAGCCTAGTGCGGTTGCGACTACAGGCGCGAAGTATCAAACATATGAAATCGCTGTTTACGTCCATAGTGTAGTGAGCGAGATAGCACGCTTGGTTTTCAAACGTTTCTATCCGCGCGTTATGGCCGCACTACGAGCCTACTCAGCAAGCGATCTAACGCGCGGATGGCGGGGGTATCAAAACAGTTCAGTCTTGTCCAGGGGCGTGAAACTCACATACTTTGAAAGTTTTGAAAATGGTTTGTCTGCCGTCGCCATCTTACAATTGGGTTATGAAAATTCTATAATTATTAAGATACAGTTGCTTTTGCACAGATCTAGGTGGCGTTACAGTGCATTGATCTCAAGATTTTTTTGTTCTTCCAAAAAAACCTGCGTGTAAAGGAAAGTAACCGGAAACAGAGGATACCACACATAACAATCGCAAAACTTGAATGGTATTAATTAAAGTATCTACAATACAATTAAATTACAATTTAGAATTCTTGCAGCATACTTATTATCACCAAAACAAAATTGTATTTCTAAAAGAGTGCAAAACCTTAAAAAATGAAATTTCTTCTTGCGGTTTTGGAGTCGTGATTATCAAAACTACAACAACAACAAACAAGTCACTCCCATTAATAGTCAAATATTTATTAAAATCAATTAAAGTTTATTATAAATTTCGTGTTATTTGATAGATATTACATATATGTATCACGTGCAGTGTTGGTGAATACTTCCCATGTCATTTCAGTGAATTTTAGTACATACCTGCCAGCAGACCTTTGGACTTTTGTAATATTTTGCATTGTCACTACATAACGGAACAATTAAAACTTAATTATTATTATTGGAAACATCAATTTCGTCATGGCAACTTATAGTAACATCCTGGAGATGCAAAAGAACTTGGAGACTTCATTGATGCAGCGATTTGCTGAGTTTGATGCTGCACTGAAAGCTGCGTCACCTCAAGCGCACACCATTGGCAGCCTCACCACGGAGTTCCTATCATTTAAAGATCAGGTAGGCTGCATTCTGCAGCTGCTTAGGCAGCAGATTTCTAGTCTCAGCAACACTGTTGATTCCATAGAAATGCGGCACAGGAGGAAATATTTGCTGTTTGGTGGTGTGCCGGAAGCAACTGATGAGGACATTGTAGGCACAATTGAGAACATCTGCCAAAAAACTCTTCATTTGCCAAATGTTACTCGCAGGTCCATTGTTGCTTGTCACAGACTTGGGGGGGTTATTGAGGGCCGGCCTCGACATGTACTGGTGAGGTTTGCTGAGCTGGACATGCGTAACTCTGTGTGGTCAAAGAAAACTGCACTGAAGGGCTCTTCCATAGTGGTCACCGAGTTTTTGACAAAGCAGAGACAGGCGGTGTTCCTTGCAGCGCGTAGGCATTTCGGAATGCGTAATATCTGGACTGCTGATGGGAACATTAATGTGAAGCTGCCAAGCGGTAAGAAACACCGCCTGACCACCACCGAGCAACTGGGTGTGTTAACTGCGTCGCATGCCCCTGTGACGACTCCGGCATCCACCGTGTCTCGTGCGACTGCTGCGCCAGCGCCGGCTGGTCCGTCAAAGGTTGCCGCAAAGAAGGTGGGGGAGCGTCGAGCTCGGCGAGAAATTTAATAACTTTCTAAATTATATATTGTTACTTTGTGTAGTTTGTAATGTGCCCGTCATTTTCTTTTTTAACTTCGAATCGCAGCCGAACTGTACATAAATACAGATTCCCTTTAGTTTTCCACATATCTTTTTAACCTTCTATTCAAACCTGTAATCTTGTGTTCATTTCATTCTATTTAGTTGTAACAACTTAGGTACCGACACGATGAAAGTTTAATTTTAATTATTTACGTAAGGTAGGTTTGTTTCATTTTTTAATTTCAACAAAAGTAATTAAGGTAGGCTAGGCACTCTGTAAAAATTTGATTATTTTTGTTTTTAATTTTGACAGCTGGTAGTAGTTCGGTTGCGTTCAGAAATTGTTCATGGAATGCTTTTTTTTTTTTTTTGTTTACTGGCGGGGCGGGCCGATAACCAATGTAACTTGTTTTATGTTTTAAAGTCTTATAGTTTTTAATTTACGGTCGACTGGTGGGTTACACAGAACCCATACTTCGAAACTTTTTTTTTTATATATTATTATATTTTATTAAATTTATTTTATGTTAAGTATTATTTTTTATACAATTAATATTTATTTATTATACGTCTATTTATACCTACGCAACACGTAATGTCAGATGATGACTCTTTTTACTCAGCTTGCAACTCGCCTTCGTCTTTTCTTTCTATTGATAGCTCAGAATCTGAGTTTCATAATACTGATACCCTTGGCGATTCATTAACGCGCGAATTCCAAAACTTCACGAACTTTCTAAAAGTCTGTCATATAAATGCCCAAAGCATCCCTAGCCACTATAACGACCTACTTGATACTTTCTCCTCTTCTAATATTCATGCTATTCTGATTTCAGAAACCTGGCTTAAACCAAACCTTGTTTCTACATCTTTTAGTCTTCCTGGTTTCATATTACTTCGCAATGACCGCACGGGAAAGGGTGGCGGAGGCGTTGCCATTTACATCCGTAATGGCGTTCCTTTCAAAATTCTTTCTTCTTCTCCCTCTCTATACTCCAGTTCTTTGGAACACTTGCTCATCGAGATCAAGGTAAAGGGTATAAAAGTGGCTCTAGGGGTTGTTTATTGTCCTCCTTCTATAGATTACTTCACTTCGTTCGAAACTTTACTCTCATCTCTTAGTACTGAATACACTCATCAAATAATCATGGGCGATTTTAATACCGACCTCGTGAAAGACAGCATGAGAGCTCGCTCTTTGATCTTTGAAAGCAGTGATTGAATCTGTAGCTTTAACCATTCTACCTCTTGAGCCTACTCATCACAACGTAGACGCGTCGGATACCTGGCTAGATCTTATACTTGCCTCCTCTATTGATCACGTGGGTAAGGCTGGACAATTTTTATCACCAGGTTTTTCACGACATGACCTCATTTATTTGAGCTACAAAATTAAACCACTTAAGGCCAGGTTATCCCAATTTTACCTATTTTTGATTTAACTTTAAACAATCAAATATTCTTTGTTTTGCTCGGGTAAAAATATATATTTTAGTTTCATATATGTTCTTGAACATTTTATGGTTCAAAACACGATACGTTAAAATTCTCTCGATCATAAAAAAATACGAAGACAGAGCAATTTTTGATCTTTTTTCTGGTTTTATTTAAAGATTATCAAATCATTTCTTACAAAACTCATACCAAAAAATAGATAATGACGAATAGAAGAACATTTAATGGTTACTTTTTCAAATAACAGTTTATTTTTTTTACATTCAATTATATAACAAAGCGGCCCACGCGCGCGGCTTTAGTAGCCTCAAAGAGTACATTGTATATCTAGGTATAGAGTTATCAGCTCATGTAGTATCTAAACGCCATCTAGTGTCTAGAGATGGAACTATGGTTTCCTTGTACATACACATATCTATACTATTCTTCATTCTCTCTACTGGGTTCCTAGGGGTTTTATTTTTTAATGGATATTAAATTTAGCAATCAATAGTTCAAAATGAAACAATTTTTGTATCTAAATCATGTATTTGTTTTTTCCTACATTTACTCAATCAACTTCAACTTTCAAATGACAAAAACAAATGTAATGAAATATAAAACAATAAAAAAGATTAATGAGCACTTGTCATCTTCTTTCATTTTCTTTATTTGCACTTTGAGTTGTTCAAAAATATTGTCATTTAGACCTGGTTTCAAATTGGCTTGTGATATCATACGGGAAACAGTCACTGGTGATGGCAAGACAAATATTTTGCTAAGCCATCTGTACGCTTTTGGTCCCGCCTTGTACACACTTAGTGTATTATCTTTTCTTCTTTTGTGAACCTTCTTCCTGTCTTTGGTTTCCCTATTTGTCGAAACTGCATCAGAGTGATAATAGCAGCCAAGGTCTTGAATTGTTTCATGCATTTTGGAAAGCATTGTTGGTGGAAAGTTTCTGAGCTTTTTTGAGTCTCTTCGAATATGATTCATTTTGTTTTTTTAACTGTACAATTTTTTTGGCCAAATCCTTTTCATGTTCGTTAGTCTTTTTAACTGCTTCTAAAAACAAAGAAAAAATAAAATGAGTAACATTAGTGAAGCTCCATAATTTTTAACATTATGTAATCTTCTAATAATGTCTTTAAATACAAAAAATACCCTACACATAAAATAGAGCCTTGTATAAAGTGACTATGACATGTGGGTATGAAGTGACTACACAGTAATTCCTTTGAATTATTCCTTCTAGTGCATTGGATCAATGTACTTACTTCTTCGATTACACAAAGTGTTGTTCTGTAGCTGTGATGTGTTTGGGACATTTGACTGTGGTCGCAGCATTGCAATATTCTCACTACTGGGGCCAGGTTGATTCGTCACATCCATTAGTGGTCTTCTTAATTGGGACCCTGTAAATGAAAATTGACATTTTTTACAATTAACAAGCTTTAAAGTGGCACTCATATTTAGTTTTGGTTAAAAAATGTAAGTTTACTCATATTTCAATAATGAATATAATTCTTTAAATCTTCTTCTATTTTTGAACAGCAATAAAGAAATTCGCTGTTGTGCCCATATTACATTGTTAAGAGGTTGGAAATTGGGTAATTAGGTATTGACTGAGATTGAAATGCACTATCTTCAGAGCAGCAGCAGTTCTTCTTAAAAGAATTATACAAAAAAGTCTGATGAAAAACAAAGCCTTATGCAAACAACATCACGTTTTTTTGCCAATTGTAATAGTACCTCGTAAATTTTGAGCTTACAGGGCATAACTTGCTAAGGGTAACGTACTGTAATATAAATGTTTAATTAAGATTAGTTGGTACACCTGTCATGGCCGCCAGTCGGCATTAAACGTTGATTACGCATAGATGCATTTCTTTTATTTGTGAGCTTTCCAAATGGTACACATACCTTTTAAGTTAAAATGAATACATAATTTTTGCATACCTGACAAGCAGAGTGTAGGTATAGCATTGGCACTCAGGAATTTACTTCTAGTATGGAAGCGGCTTTCAAAATGCAAGTGACATACACAGCGACGCTTGAAAATAACACTATTTTCTAGAGCCATTACATCACCGCCAACATTGTAAAGCCAGGTCCGAAAACGTTCTGGGTATTTATCAGGGTTAGGAAATTTGTGAAGAATTTCCTTTTCCAAACCTGAAACAAGACATTCATACTATTTACTTAACAGTGTCAACTCAGTGTCTATCTGGGAATTCAAAACTAGAGCATAAAAGGCAGAGATTCTACCAATTATGAATAAGCCAGTGTATAGGAAGAAGCCAATTGGACATAGATTTCTTTAAATTAAATAGATTATTATTACCCGAGAAGGCCTGTCTATTTAGTTTTTATTATGATGAAGAAGACACTTAGATGTTCACAAAAATGATAATAAGAGACATGACAATAGAGAGGACTGACTACAGGTACTAAAGAAAAAGAGTAAACTTACCACAGTCCGGAACAGCATTTTTTTTCCGAAGTCATTGTAGCAAATCATAGTTCGTATTTCAAATAAGCCGAGGTCAACAAAATAGCAGTCGGAGTCCAAAAGGAGAAAGCAGAGGTCAACAATTTTAAACACAGACGCAAGAATCCAAAAACACAGCTCACAAAGTAAAGAATTCCGAACCACACTCGATGACGCGCGGAGATGGAGTAAGCGAATTGAAATATGGATTGCCATCGCTGTTGTTTAA
>NW_020655639.1:0-35396 GCF_003589595.1 Hyposmocoma kahamanoa | reverse complement strand
AAAGATAATAAGTTAAGTACGAACTTTGCACCTATTCCATTAACAGTTGAAAAGGCAAATAAAGGGGATATACAAGTACGAAATGAGGAAACAGGGCAGACGTTTAGAAGAAATATGGTTCACTTGAAAAAAGTAGAAGGTAAATGGAAAGTTATGAAAAAAGGAGAGGAAAGGAAGGAGACTGATACTATGACTGATAATATTAATTTAGTTCTGTATGGTTAATTCTTAATTTAAGAAATATTTTAAATTCGGTGCTGTGATTGATAATAACGATTTAGTTTTTAAGGTTAATTGTTGATTCTACAAATATTCTGAATTAGTGATTTTGTTACAATTAATACAGTACTCGTAGTAATGGAAATTCTTAGTTTTAAGTTGGTGATTCTGAGTAAGAAATAAGGAATGAATAAAACGAACATTTGATTAACTAAGTTAATTTATTATTTATTCAAATGGCACAATCATATCAAATCATTTAATATAATATAATACATAAAAACAAAGAAATTATATAAGAAGGAAGGGATGTAGTGTATGTAGATATATAACTATGTCGATATATACTAACACACATAAAGAGGATCTATACCTGTCTCGGGCAGATATGACGCGCGGTGTGGTGGAGGGGGCAAGCTATGCCGCTTCACGGTAAAGACGCGGACGTGTGTGTGGGCGAGACAGGCAGGAATATATACCAAATAGTAGTACATAACACATACTATATTAATAACCTACATAAATACATACATTTAGCTATGATTTAAGATTTTTTTGTTAGTATCCTTTCAATAACAAATTCACGCCTATAGAAAAATAGACCAAGTCCGGCCCACAGTTGTAAAAGTACTTAAAATGTCATGCGAGGTTAAATCATAGAAATAAAACTTAAACTTAGAAAATATTTATACAGTCAATCGTTGATTTACAGTTTAATGGATTGATCGTCAAAGCTTTCATAAAAACTGAAAATTTTAAAAGATTATACTTTAATAAAACCACGTCAGATGCAAGTAAACAAAAACATTTTTAACAAACATCACAACAAGAGTTTTACTTATCGATGGAATGTTATTTCTGGGGTTTTCCTGTATGTAGCATTGTTACACATGGGAGCACAGCACTTGACCATGATTCAGAGCCTGATGGGCAAATTTGAGCACAGAATAAAAGAAAACACGCGCTAACACTACGATCAGTAACGATAGACGCGATAGACGCCATATGTCGCTTGTTTTTTTTAATTACATTAATGTTGCCAACCTTTATTTCATAAACTCACCAATTCATTACTTAAAATTGTATTACGCAAGTTTTTACATTTGAATTTCAAAACATTCATCAAGCTAAAAATACCTCAAACATCAGCAGCATCAAACATTGGAGCTTTAAAAAATAAATAAAATTTATTGTCCTAACCGCTCATATAGACCTCCAAACTGTGCAAATTATGGCCCCTTTGTTTGCGCTTACCACTGGCAATGGTAAGATCAAATGGGAATTTGGTCATGAGGAAATAAGGCAACAAATAATTACGGCATTGACAAGTGAACCTTTTTTGACCCTGAACGCGAAACAGAGCTGCACACCGACGCGAGTGCAATTGGTTACGGAGCGGTTTTGTTGCAAAAAGTAGATAACAGACTTCATGCTGTGGCTTATTATAGTAAACGCACGACGGTTGCTGAGTCTAAGTATCATTCCTATGAACTTGAAACGCTCGCAGTCGTCAACGCACTTTCGCCATTATTTACATGGCAAAAAGTTTGTAGTTGTGACTGACTGCAACTCCTTGAAAGCTGCCCGTAGAAAGCTCGATCTCACACCTAGAGTCCATCGTTGGTGGGCATTTTTACAAGCCTTCAACTTTGATATTGTGCATAGGGCGGGTAAAACAATGAGTCATGCAGACTTCTTCTCCCGAAACCCTCTCCCGGAAATTCCTGTTAAGACTTTTACCAAGGAGACTAGGCAAGTTAATTTGACTGAACTAGGCGGCGATTGGTTACTAGCAGAGCAGGAGCGTGATAGCGATATCTCACGGTTTAAGTCGGATTTATCTGAAAATAAACTTGGAGCAGATGTTGCTAGAACGTATGAGTTACGATCAGGCGTTTTATACCGCAAAGTTCAGAGGAAGAACAAGACGCGTTGCTTACCAATTGTTCCTAGGTCATTAAGATGGTCGGTCATAAACAACGTTCACAGAGGATTGCTACACTTGGGATGGGAAAAGACTTTGAAAAAAAAATTTACGAATTGTATTGGTTTGACAATATGTCGAAGTATGTGCGCAAATTTGTAGAGAATTGCGTTACATTGTAACCTGGGTTCCCTACCTTTCCCTAGTAAGGGTGGAAATAAAAGAAGGTAGGTGGCTGGTAGGAAAGGTAGCTGTTTTAATTAAAAAAAAAATTAATCCCAGGGTACATAAAATTTATGATTACGTGGGCTCCGGCCTAAAGGTACGGATCGTTAGCACTCCCGGGGTTATGCACTCCCCAGGGTAAAGGCCGGCTGGAATGTAGATAGCCGGTGCCTTGTCGTGTCGGAGACGGAAGGCGTTGATGAAGGACCCGGACGGGAAGTGAACCGGGAACTGCGGGCTGCCAGGCACGACGCGCATCGCTGGGAGATGGTGTTGGCCACGTAATGGCTGAGGGTTTCAAACCCTAACGGAGTTCCTGCAATATTCGAAACGGTGCGGGTATACTACGCTGCTGTGCACGCGCCCGTTTCGATTCCGTCCCGGCAGCTGAGGGAACGCTTACGTATTAATCCTGCTGCCGGGAGAAATCACAACGGAATTTACACTGAAAATAAAAGGTTAAGTATTTGTGGGTAAGCAGAAGGCACCCACAAGCAAGAACAAAGCTAAATATAATGAAATAAGAACAATACTGTAATATAATGTATAATAACTGGCCGCTTAATTGTTGCCACCAGCCGTAAGGGAACGTATTTGTTCCACCCATGGATGTACAGGAACCGCGTAATTAACGAATACACATTCCGCGACCGCCATTTTACAAAATCGCGAATTACGTAAATATGTGGTGTGGTATTGGAACACTCACCCGAATACGGGAACTTCTTATACTCACTGATTGTTTACTATAAAATGCAATTGTTGTAGTTGCGGAATGCGGATTTATATTTGCACTTGCAATTTTAGTAATTAGGAGCGCGCGTAGGCGATGCTGGCTCGTGAGAAATGTCACGCGGACGCCGTCGCGCCTCCTTTTATATGCGAGCCACAGAGAATCTGCGCGTGGGCGTTAGCGCTAGCTTACCCGATTACGCAGAAAAAGGGGTATGTAACGTTTTTCGTTACATTGCCCACCGGCCCTTCAAAGGGTTTTAATTTCTAAAAATTAAAATCCTTTTGAAATAAAATTAGTATCAAACTCTCGCATTACCTTTCATTCATCCTTTCATACTAGTCAATCATAAACTTTCACTCCAAGTGTCTTACAATATAATAATTGATAGACACCCAGCCATGTAAACCGACAGTACAGCGTTATTCTAATCAGCGCTGGACTGATACGAGAATGTCGTTATGATGGAATTAGGCCAGGCTAATAATCAGCTGAAGGCTGTATAGATAGTGAAAATGTGACCTAAGGCTTATTTTTTAATAAGGAGTAGTCAGCCGCTCCTAACTGTTTTTAGAACAGTGAGAAAAAAAAACTAAAAAAAAAACCCAAAATACATTAGTCAACTACTAATAATGCAATGACTGTGTAAGGCTTTGTAATGAAGCATTTAAACAAAATTCAAAATGCATAGGTTAATTACCAATAATGCAATGATTGTAGTACACGTTTACTTGTTATTAAATAAACTGTATTAA
Source organism: Hyposmocoma kahamanoa (assembly GCF_003589595.1). Taxonomy (NCBI): domain Eukaryota; kingdom Metazoa; phylum Arthropoda; class Insecta; order Lepidoptera; family Cosmopterigidae; genus Hyposmocoma; species Hyposmocoma kahamanoa. The sequence continues at coordinate 31,540 of NW_020655639.1, read as the reverse complement.
AGTATACTTATAAGTTGAACAGCGACGGCTTTTTTGTGAGTCGTCGACCGCTCATTTATGATAAAAAACCAAAATGAAAAGTAAAATTAAGATTAGGTAGGTGAAGTAAATGTGCATTGATTGAGTGCCACTATGTATGCCCTGCTACTTTTAAATCTTTGATATGCCAAGTAGCTAAATTTTTACCAGACATGTCTTCTAATATGTAAACAAGGGGTGAGCGTTTATCGATCACCCTGCATTTTATATACTTAGGTGCCAATTTTTTGGAAAAGTACTTATCCTTATCGCTTAGGATACAAGCTCTTTTGTACACTATGTCACCAATTTTGAATTCATACGGTTTTCTACGCAAATTGTAATGAGTCGTGTTTTTGGCGTGTGCGTGGAAAAGTGACTTTTGTACGGAATTAAAAGTGTTGCGTAAGTGTCCAATGTTCTCAGCGTATTCGCTCCTAGGCATAAACAAAACATGATCGCCTAAATCTATATCAGTATAGTGTGAACCACATGTCACGAGTTCACGCCCGAAAACTAGAAACGAAGGCGTGAACCCGGTGGCCTCATTAACCGAATTATTAATGGCGAATTGGATACTAGGCAAATTGATATCCCAGGAACGGTGATCATCTTGCACGAAAGTGGAAACGCATGTTATTATTGTTTTATTATAGCGTTCCACAGTGTTTACCTGAGGGGTATATTTAGGTGTAAAAAATACATTAGGTATTTTATATTTTTTGAACATTTTGTCCATGTGGCCACTAATGAACTGTGAACCGTTATCCATGAAAATTGTCTGCGGGACACCATGGAATAGGAATATTTGTTCCTCCAAGATTTTTGTTATAATTTCTGAGGTAGCCTTTTTAATAGGAAATATATGACAGAATTTAGAAAAACAACAAGTTACTACCAATATGTGGCAGTTGCCTTTACGTGTTACGGGCAGAGGGCCCATCAGATCGACTGAAATCATTTGGTATGGACGTGAACATTGTTTCGGGCGTCCCATCTCTGCTAGTGTGGCATGATTCTGGTGTTTGTATTGTAAACAAACTGAACACGACCCCACGAAATGAGCTACGTCTCGGTACATACTTGGCCAGTAATACTTAAGCGCAACACGTTTATATGTCTTAAAAATGCCCATGTGACCTGCTGTGGGCTCACAATGGTTATCTGAAATTACACTGTCCCTTAGTTCGAAAGGAACTACCTCTTTCCACGAAAATTCGTTTGTAAGGTGACATTTATTTTTACTTAGTCGGAACAGAGTGTCGTTTTTAATATAAAAGTTAGGGTATTGAGTTGGCTTCGTAAGGCAATTTTGGTAAAGAGATTTATACCAGTCATCACTAGTTGATGTGAATGAATTCGCGGTTACTATTGCAGCTACTGGGACACATCGAGACAAAGCGTCGGGTATTACGTTGTCTACCCCACGGCGGTGTTTAAGTTCGAAGTCAAATGCCGATAAACGTACACCCCAACGAGCAAGCCTACCTGTAGGGTTGTCTAAAGAAAGAAACCATTTGAGTGCGCTATGATCGGTGTAAACGACGAATGGTTTGCCGTTTTCTATGTAGCAACGCCAATGCTCTAACGCAACTAGTATCGCCAGAGTCTCACGTTCGGTGATGCTGTAGTTCTTCTCAGCGTTTGTCAGTGATCGACTCATATAGGCAATAATAATAATAATAATAATCTTTATTTACTCTTACAAGGGTACAAAGTTTTTACAATGTAATTTACATGAAAATGCTTAATTAATAGAGTACCTTTGCAAGAGACTGGAGTCTATACTAGGAACTAACCTGTGTGACAGATCTCCAGGCTCTCACCCAACCTGATAAAACCGTGTTTGAATAAGCAGTTGCAATGTAAATAAATTACAAACATCAATTTTTACAATCATTGTAAGCTATTGCAGAAAGTGATAATATTATAATACTAATAAAATTATGATAATTTATATAATAGACGTAAGTACAGCCAATAAAATGAAAGAATAAGCTAATATGACACTTAAAAAATAATAATAATAATAATAATAAAAAATGAAAAAATAAAACAGAGATGTGCATGTAATTGCATACTCCCAGGATGTGTGTGTGTGTGTGTGTGTGTGTGTGTGTGTGTGTGTGTGTGTGTATGTGTATGTGTGTGTGTGTGTGTGCGTGTGTGTGTGCATGCGCGCGGAGTACATAAATTATAAATCAATACAGAAGATCTTCTGTAGTCTGGTAATCGAGACTGAGTAACCAATTTGTTATTTTATTCTTACACTCATGTCTAGTAAGAGGGTAAAAGGCCAGTACATTATTCAGTTTATTATATAAGTAGCTTCCCAGAAAGCACAAAAATTTCCCAGCGAATTTTGTTCGAAAGGTCACTATTGGGCAGACGGTATGTTTTCTTCTTTTGTTATTAAAAGAAGGATCAAAAAATAGTTTAGAATGCTTAAATAAAATGACATACAATATAAATAATTGCCGGACTGTTAAAACTTTACAGTCTTTGTAAAGCGTAATTGTTGGATATAAGCGTGGGAGATAGTGACTAACTTTCAGTATCAATCTTTGAGCTCTTTCAAGAGGCAGTAAAGTTGATGTGGGCGCTCCACCCCATATTTCAACACAATATGTCAAAATTGATTGGCAGAGTGCGAGATATACCATCTTGACAATGTTAAGATCACTCACATGTCTCAGATTTTTGAAGACATACGTTAGTTTGCGGACTTTGTTAGTTAGACCATCAATGTGCTGGTGAAAACTGAGAGTATCATCAATGATTACACCCAGATACTTATTTGAGGATGTTCTTGTGAGAGCAGGACACGTACACGGAACAGATGATGGCTGACAAGAATGGGAAATGATGTTGGCATTCTCATGTTCTGGTATACAATATTTTTTGGTCATGAATGTTAAAAATTTTGTCTTGTCTGTATTCAATTTAAGTTTATTTTTCTTTAACCAGTATGACACTTTATCAAAGCCCTTTTGAGCCTCACTATACACTTCCCGCCAAGAATCTCCTTTGAAAAGGAGAGCAGTGTCATCTGCAAAGGATACGATCTTACCCTCCCCTAATTCGAGATCACAGAGGTCATTTATGTAGGTTAGGAAGAGGGTGGGTCCCATTACACTTCCTTGTTGTACTCCATGGTAAATAGGAAGGTCATTGCTGACGCACCGCTCAATCCTAACTCTCTGATGTCTATTGCTCAAGTAGCTCTGAAACAGTTGCAGTTGCAATCCCCTAACTCCCAATAGTTCTAATTTCTGTAGTAATGGGGTGTTCCTTGCCGTCCACAGTTTGTGTGAGCATGGCGCCTACGCCATAGCTACTCGCATCAGTGTGTACTTGAAAAGGTAGGTTGTAATTCGGGCACGAAAGTACCGGAGCAGAAACTAGGCAATTTTTTAGTGACTTGAAAGCCGCGTCGGCCTCCTCACTCCATTTAAAAGGAGGGGCGTTCTTTTTATTTGAAGTTCTGTTCAGTGGTCCTGCGATTGTGCTAAAGTTGGGAACAAAACGACGGTACCAGGTGGCAGTGCCTAAAAAACGTTTTAAGTCCTTCCTACTGGTAGGAGTAGGGTAGTTTAGGATGGCCTCCACCTTGTCCGGGTCAGTCCTCAGACCGTTAGCGTCTACTACATAGCCCAGGTATTTAAGCTGGCTTCTAAAAAATTACATTTATCCAAATTTATTGTGAGATCTGCCTTGCGAAGTTTTTCTAAAACACGGAGAAGAAGAGAGACGTGTTCTTCAAAGCTGCTGCTCGCAATGATGATATCATCTAAGTATGCAAAAATGCGATGATCTGTATCACCTAGGAGCTTGTCTACTAAACGCTGTTGAGTAGCGGGAGCGTTAGTCAACCCAAAGGCAGTGGTTTTAAACCTTAGGGTACCACGGCCTGGTACGTAAAATGCAGTCTTGTCTCTGTTGTCTGTGTTCTTAATCCAATCATGGATAACGAACCTTCGGCCATTGATTCTAACAACACCTCGACATATATATGTCTATGTGGGTGTGAAATTATATTTAGTCTGCTTCCATTTATAAGTCTGTGACCTGAGGTACATGTTTTGGGTAAAGTTGTATGGAATAATTGATGGATCCTTTAGAGGGGGGACTATAGAAAAGGGGAATATTATTGTATAATAATAATAAGCTATAAGGAAAAACTAATAATTACCCTTAGAATAATAACGCATAGAAACCTAGCCCGCACACGCTAAGTGAGGCAAGTTAGAGGGTTCCAAACGAGTCTCAGGAGCGCGCGGGCTGTTAGTGCTCAAGGTCATATTGCACCGCGAACAGCTCCAAAATTTTTTGCTAAAAATGACGAAATGTGCGGTAAATGGGTGTACAAATACAACAGACAAACAAAATAGACACTAACATCGCATTCCACAAGTAAGTAATGCGTTTCAACTCATATTTTTATGTAAATATTCACTAAAACAGAAAAATAATTTCGCGGCAACAAGATACGAAAGTGTTGCAAAGTAACGAATTTTTTTTCTCCCCATTTTGCTATTCTGTATCAAAATAATTATATTACGTAAATTTTAGTGGTGCCTGTAATTTCGATTTATTTGCGCATTTTGAACTAATATTTACTCGAATAAACATTAAATGTTTTCGTTAACTCCTGTAAGTGATTGGGACACTTAATTACTTTATAATACTTTTAACGGCTCTGCGTTCATGCTTTATTGAATAATTATTTATTTTAATTTTATTTGAATTGGAGCACATATTGCAACAAATTTACAGTATATATTTGTTTCTACTATAGTGTTGGCACCACCAGTACAACTTTGATAGCTTATTTTATGTCTTTCTTTTCGTAACTCAAGCGAAATATTTTATATTGAAATATTTTATTTTCTTAAAAGGGGAGCATTCTTAAGCGATTTTTTAATCTATTTTAACAGTTATTTTCTTTAATGTTTGCTTATGGCATTTTCGGTTTTAGGTTTCGAATATGGCACTTATTTCTAAATCCAAGATGGCGGGCGCGATTTTTCGAATAATGGCAAGTTGGGTATCGTTTTCGAGATGTTTGGGAATGTTCAATACAAATATGGGACTCATTTCTAAATCCAAGATGGCAAACACGACAGTTCAAACAAAAGCAATATTCGTAATGAGCACCCCCAAATACCTCGAAAACGATACCCAACTTGCCATTATTTGAAAAATCGTGCCCGCCATCTTGGATTTACAAATAGTGCCATATTCACATTGAGCATCCCCAAATACCTCGAAAATGATACCCACATAGCATTTTTTTGAAAAAATCGTGCCCGCCATCTTGGATTTACAAATGAGTGCCATATTCGTAATGAGCACCCCCAAGTACCTCGAAAATGATACCCATATTGCATTTATTTCAAAACTCGTGTCCGCCATCTTGGATGTAGAAATGAGTGCCATATTCGTCATGAGCACCCCCAAGTACCTCGAAAATGATACCCATATTGCATTTATTTCAAAACTCGTGTCCGCCATCTTGGATTTAGAAATGAGTGCCATATTTGTAATGAGCATCCCCAAATACCTCGAAAAGGATACCCATATAGCATATTTTGAAAAATCGTGTCCGCCATCTTGGATTTACAAATAAGTGCTATATTCGTTTTTCATCGACAAAACCGAGCATATCTGTAGGCACCTGATCGACAATGTCGGGCAAATCTGTAGGCACCTTTAACTTAATGATGAGTTAAGCAAGATACAATTTCCCCACTTTTGAGGGAAATGTTATTCCATGGCATCATTATTTGTATATTTGTGTGCGTGCCGACGAGCGTAGTTACAAGTTGCTTACGCCTACATGAATTTGGTTTTTGCCTCACTTGTGACAGTTCGTTTGATATGAAACTATCATTCTATGCGTTATTATTCTAAGTAATTACCTATATTTATTTAAAAAAAAATTTATTGTAGGTAGTAAAATGTTTTATTATACTCTAAACAGAAATTAAGGAGTTTTAGAAAAATCGTAATTGTAATCAGGCGACGCGATTGAACTTAATTCACTAATCATTGAAGATTGGGAATCATCTTGCTGCATCAGTTCTTGTGGCTTAGGTTGATATTCACTCGGCATTCTGGATGTGCATGGAATGGGTTGTGTTGGCTGAAATTCAATCCTGGGTGTGGATGGAATTGTCTGTGTTAGTTGATATTCATGTATCCTGTAGTCCCGACTACAGTATACATCAATATCAACTGATGATACTGTAGCCGTAGCACACAGGAGTATTTGAGGTAAAAAACCGGACAAAATTATTTATTGTATTATTTTCCATTTTTATGAAATAAAAGACAATAAGTCATCAAAATTAGGTATATATTACGAAGAAAATCAAAAATAAGAACACGTTCAACAATCTACACATATAAAAAACTGAACAAACGAATAATTAATTATACAAGTCTGCGAAATTGCTTTTTTTACAGTTTTTTAAATTAAAGGTTAAAATTAAGTAACTTTGGTGTGCTATATCTCTAAATCTCTTCAATTTCAGAAAACTTCATCCTCGCAGACCTGTGTATTAGTGCCACGACATCGACATTAATTTTAGGAATCGCCACTTTCGTGTTCACTGATGATCTGATTCACGGTGGATTCATAGTTTATTGTTGACACCAAAATACTCATTGCCTCCTTGGAAAAAGGCTTTCTTTTCTTTTTTAAGTTCATTCTATTGCAGCTGATAAAAGGATCGGACGTTAGCAATAATCTATTTAAAATGTCTCTGTTGCAGTCCAGTCTACTAAATTTTCTAGCATAGTCTATGCGATATTTGCGAAAATGTTTGTTACGAGCTTCAGCTGCCTCCTCTGATAGCTGTCCGATAGGAAGTATAGCTTCTGATATGACTTGAGCACCATGCATGAGAATCTTGTGAACTGTAGGTGACATTGGATACCAACCATACAGCTCAACATACAGTTGAGTAGTTGTTTGAGCGTAATTTTCGAATTTAACTGGATCTATATCGTATCCGCTTGATATAACTTCAAGAATAACTTGAAACTTTTTTATTAATTCGGTGTTTATTCCAGTGATATGAGAAGAGCACTCTGGATTTTCGAAAAATCTTCTCGATGTATTCCCGTCATTACTATTCCCGTAGCCAGCTTTCGGTACGTCGACAAGGAGGCCCATCTGTTCTCTAAAACTTTTTTGAATTGCCTCTTTAGTATTTTTAATACTTATTTTATCTTTAGCCGTTTGGGCTTGCCACTTCTTTAAGGGTGCTTTGTATGACAAGTGCAATAAAAGCTCAAAGAAACGAATTCTCGCATGCAGAATGGAGAGTCCAAATTTCAATGCTCCTTCACAAACGTTACCTTTCTTTAATTTATTAAAATCTTTTGACGTTTGGCCACATTTATAGCATCTCATGGTCGATACTGTATCTGTCGCCGCATTGCATACCTTTCCATCCACCATGGTAAGTAAATTTATGTGACTTATTTTAGTTGATTCTTCAATAACGTCGGTTTCTTTCAGATTTTTTAGTTGTTCTTCAATATATGCGATTTCTTCTTTTGTAATGTCTTTCGTTTCATGAACGAATCGAGCCCGAATCGGTCGACAGAGCCTTACTGAAGAAGGAACTGGATTCTGCCATATTGTTTTTCTTATTTCTCCATCAGTAAAAACAACCAACCTCACGAGGGAACTCAAAAAAATGTTAGCGTCATCGTCATCAATATTGGTAAATTTTTGTTTATACTGCGTTTGATGTGACCCATCACAACCCCACTTAGATATTAAGGTGAGATGTTGCTTTTCAAACTCAGATAATGTTTCTATAACCTCTTTTAAATACATAATTAGTCGCGAAGCCGTATGATCCAGCAAAGCTTGTAGTTTGACTTCGAAGCCCGTTTCATTAACTTTTATACTTTCTTCGACTGGATAACATTCTTTTTTCGCTTTTTGTAAAAGCAAATAACAAGGATAAATTTCTTTGCGTTCGCCTTGTATTAAATCCCACTGCCGTCTTGTAAAGTCACCGTCTACAAACAAAGCTAATGCCTTTTGTGGTGTGTATTTTCTTATAATTGATTCTTTTTTAGCTGACGATATTACCCTTCGAATTTTTTTAGCTCTAGTAGGCGTTGACGTAATTTCTTTCATTATCTTAGACGCGTCAGTATTACCAGATGTGCCTTGACTTACGCTTGCAGCATATGTTAATTCGTCAACCGGTACTTGGGCTCGTAAATCTTTTGTTCTGCGTCGCTTGCTTCGATCGCATAATTCTCGGAATTGTTTTATTGGGCGCCCTGTTTTATGGGTCCATGCAGGTAGTTCAACTGACACTTTAAGCCATTCTTTGTTATTTCTTATAAATCTTTCATCAGTGTTACGCGCAGCCGTCCATTTTTCTTTGAAACTAGACTTGAAATACTTCAATGAACGAGTAAGAACACTCCTTTCTTTAGGTGGACATGAAGTCAAATGTACGAATCTTTCTTCTAACATTGAAAATTTTTCTTCCATTTTTCTATCTTTAAATTCCTTGAGATGAGTATATAATTCCATTCTGGTAATTTTTTTTACTTATTCCGAGGGATCTGTAGCAAAAGAAAATAATGCTATTTGAACCATTTCGATAATTTTGTCTCGTCTACTTTGAAGTACAATAAAATATTATGGGGTGCGTTGGGGGGAGGTTTTTTCTTGTTTCTATTTGGTAAGACTCTAAATATTATATTCGTGTAAAAATGTTGAGGCGACAAGACGCAACACAGGAACAAAAACACTAATATATTCCAAATTTTACTAAAAAAACGGGTCGTACAATGGATTTTGTAATAATGAACTTGTAATATGAAAATAAAGAAAATACTAAATGAAATATACTTTAATATATAGTACAAACCTTGCAATTCCATGTCCAAGTCGTTTTCCTGCTGTTATTTGCCACCCAAAGACGTTCTGGCTTAGAGACTGAGTAACACAAACGAGATCGCCGAGAACAATTACACGGAATCAACACAACGGTTAGGTTCCGACTGACGTTGAAACCGGCGTCCGGACTGAGAAGGGGCAGGTAGTTAGCCTTCTAATAAACAGGTTATTGAAGATAAAAAAAAATGCGTTTTAGGTGCCACTAGACTATCTTTACGATTTTCTATAATGTCCGGTTTTTTCTGTGAAATACTCCTATGTGCGTAGTGTAGTCTCTATTAATATTGTAATTGTAATTTTGCTGCTTCATGGACGCTTGAATTCTCCGAGTTAAATTTCTCATAACTTTAATGACTTCATATTGAAATTCTACATAATCGTCGTCACTATACTTGTCTACAATCGGAGCAATACCTTTGAAAAACACATACTCTTACTCTTGTCTTCATCTTCAACAGATTTAATTAAAGAAAGCATTTGTCGATCAACTTCGCTACCGTCTGTCTTTCTCTTCTTGTTTGCTTTTATTCTAGTCGTAGTATTGGCTGGTGCGCTAGATTCATTATTGGTTTGTGAGTCAGTTTCTTCGTTGTGAGATTGTGCGATGTTTTTTTCGATGATGTAATACTTGCTTCCGTTGTCCGGTGAATCACAATTTTAGATAAAAAGAGCATTTGATCGTAGAATTTATATTTTCGTAGACTTTTCGCACCAGAACCGGATTTCGATGATTCTTCAAAAACGAGGGTATTTGACTCATTCGACTGGCTTTCATTTATTTTTATTGCTGGATATCCATTAAAATATTATATCGTCTGGGTCACTAAATAAATAACATATATGAAAGGCGCTGGTTTGCACCTGATAATTTATGAATTAGAATGAACTGATAAATGAGTCGTCCAGGTGAATGAGGCCAAAGACAGAAGAATGAGATTGTGCTGACATATTAATTAGAATTGTACAGATAAATGAGAACTTCATTTATTTTTTTAATCAACTTTACTATGAACTCAAATAAAATAACAAATTCAGAAATCAACTTTATAACAAAACCAAATAAATAAATAAATTCAGAAGTTTTGCTATAATTATTAAATACAAAGATCCGTACCCAGAGAAATATTTCATTGACCTGACAGGATTCGAACTTGTGACCACGAGATTCCGTCTCCATCGCTCTTCGAACTGAGATACAGAACTCGATCTGTAGCTCAGTTGGAGAAGCATTTTTAAGATTATTAATTTCTTTATCTTTTTTGTAGCGTATACGTCTTACTGCAGAAGATATAGGTGAAGGACATGAAGCTAGTTTTGTATTCGGTGTATTAATTCTCTGTTCTGATAAATCATTATTTTGTTCAGACATGCTCCTCAAAGTCCTAGTTGGCTCTGCTACTGATGACGTCGGTATTTCGTTTATGAATGGGTTTTCTAATGGTGATAAGTCACGAGTATTGCCTTGTATAGGCACCGTTTCAGTGTCGGATAAAATGCTGGGACTTAGTGGTGGAGTATTTTGTGCCAGCAAGCCAGCTGTTCTTGTTTCTTGCTTCTTTCTCAGGTAATATGTCTTGTAATTTTTTCTCCATCTCCTTCTCTGTAACCTTTGTTGTCCTGGGTTCATTTCGCTTATTTGTAATTGTTTCTTTTCCGCTTTCCTTCGTAAGTAGTTTTTTCTATTCTTTTCTTGTTTTTCTTTCTATAGATCATCATTATTTTTTATTCTTTCATATCGTCGTCTTTCTGCAAGTCTCTTTGGTTTCTTTGGTTTTGCCATTTATAAATATACAGATCTGTAAAACCAAAGTACTATTCAAGCATCTGAGTAGATTTCAATGTATATCTATTAATTAATATTACGGAAAAGAAATATGATACCGCAAGAAAATTACGTCTACAGGAATTGTTATTGAATTTTAAATATATAAAATTAAAATTTTTACTACTCTGACAGGTTTTAACAACTAAATTTGGACTGCTCAAAGATATCCAAAACAATTTGATTCCGATCAATCATCAATGATCGGAATGATCAATCCGATGAGAAATCGGAGATGCCAATCACAGTGTCGTGCGACATTGTCCGGACATAGTTTCCAATTAAAAGGGCAACTCACGTGCCCCGGGCATCCTCTCGCCATGTAGCCCTCGTACTGTCCGCTACTAGGATGCCCTAGCTGTACGCAAGGTGAACGTCACGGTGACAATACCAGAGTGGACAAATATCAACAAACACGCCTACAGCTAACCACGAACCCAAGTCCGGGTTCACCAAAGACGTCCGCTAGGACGTATCAATGACGGAAGGTTTGGCCGGATGCACGTTGTAATAATAATAATAATAATACTAATAACCATTTATTTTTAGATACATTTTTTTTTTTTTTAATAAATAACACACACACTCAACATAGCCCCGCACTAGGGAAACCCTGTGTCGCGGGTGCCATGGACACACACATAGACAACCACAAATTACACCCAAACTCACGAGAGAAATAATTGTAGGCCATACAAATATTTCTCCCGGCCCGGGAATCGAACCTGGGACCTCTGCGTGGCAGTCCGGCATGGTAACCGTTCGGCCACGGAGGTAGTTAATACATAGATCCATAGTGTTAGTAAAAAACAATGCTTAAAGATACTAGTGTTAAGCAGGCCGCACACCAGCTCCACATGCTACACGTATCGAACATTTACGTCGCCACAATCGTTGCGCTACAATTCAGCTTACTACAAATGTATTGTATATACGCACATCGGAAGCACAGTTGTAGCGTGGCACCGCTTTCAGCATGTCGACGTCATCTTCTGATGACGACGATTTCTTGATGTGGCGATTTATGCGAAAAAAAAAGACGTTATTGGGTTCATCCGTTTAATTAAGATTGCACAAATTACGGGAATTACAAAATTACACAAAATTTACAATCTCACGAAGAAAAGTTCCACTTATATTATCGAATGTCTGAAAACACAAGCAAGCTGTTATTAAATTTAGTAAAATCAAGTTTAACAAAACAAAATACCCATTTCAGAGAGTATATTTCGGCTGAAGAGCGTTTACTCATCACTTTAAGGTATGTATGATATATATATTAGATATTGACTTTCAGACTGAGAAGTCTTGTTTGATTGTTGTGCTGGGGACTCAATATATTCATTTTCTGGTGCTTGCGAAGGCCTCATATACTGGTTTTCAGATTGAGCAATTTCGGTTGCCCGTCGCAACGGACGGTCATCATTTAGAACTTGAGAATTTTTTTTATAATATGTTGATAAATTTGAGTTTGACGAATTCTTATCCAATGATCGACGAGGAAGCTGCCTGTACTTAATATTTTCTATTAATTCTAGTACCCCTCTTTGAAAGGTCAATTGTTGTTGCTGGGACATGCATGTCATGTGGGAAGGACTAATGGAGGAACTAAACTCAAAAGAAACATTTCGCATGGATCTTTTGGCTGTTTCTCAGATTGTTGATTATTTTCCAGTCTTTGTTTTTTTAGTTTAAAGTATTCAATAGTGCATTTGTCTGCTTCACTCATGTGTTTCCGAGATTTTGATGGTTGAGTATCGATAAGCTCGAAGAATGGGGACTGGGTACAGAAGCTACCAGCGTTTCATTTCTGAGTGAATCTCCCTCAGCACATGTCAAATCGGGCACATTGTTTGAAGTTTCCTCAATCTGGGATTCATGTTCAGAAAGTTGTTCATCTTCTTGTACTGATATATTACCTTCTTGTGGTCGATTTTTTGTAAAAGGGTTTAGAAATTTCAAATATGGCGCTAAATAGTACTCCTTTTTCGACCCAGCAGCGGACCCACTTTTAGATTTTGTGTTCAAAGCTCGTATGTAGGCTGAACGTATGGATTTCCATTTGGACTTACAATCATCACCTGCAAAAATCAGTATTATCAATAAAATTAATCAATCAAATTACACGAATTGTTTCAGGTACTTGGCAACTGGATCCTCATTTCGAGCAATGTCTTACGTATTTAAAAGAGGTGAAACAACTATTGGAAAAATTATCGATGAAACTTGTGATGTTATATGAGTAGTTTTACAGCCAATGTATATGACAATACCCACAACAAACGATTGGCTAGACATTTCAAAAGGATCCTCATTGCATTGGAGCCATAGACGGAAAACATGTGAGAATGAAGAAGCCTATGACCTCTGGATCGTCATACTTTACTTATAAAGAATATTTTTCTATCCACCTTATGGCATGTGCTGATGCAAACGGATTATTCACGAGTATCGATGTGGGTGATTATGGGAGGAATAGTGATTCACGAGTATTTAAAAATTCGGGATTAGGCCAAGCATTAAATAATAATACTTTGAATATATCTACGCCACGGCCTTGCCAGGTGAGGAAGAATTTGGACGGTCATTTCCTTATTATTTTGCAGCTGACGAAGGATTTCCCTTGTCCACTAATATAATGCGACCGTATAATAGATCTTTAAACAACAATCGCCGAATATTTAACTATCGACTATCCCGTGGACGAAAGATTGTCGAGTGCACCTTCGGTATGCTAGTGTCCAAATTTCGAATTTTTGAAACTCCAATTTCATGTTCAGTCGAGAAAGCAGTCAAAATTGTTAAAGCTGCTTGTGTTTTAGATAACTTTATAAAAAAGAATGACAATATAATTTTAACTCCAACCGATGACGGAAATAACCCCACTACCAATAATATATATCATGGGAGACCGAATACCGATGCTACAGAAAATCGAGAATATTTGTGTAATTACTTCTTAAAACCATATGGGCTGGTGTCATGGCAAAATAATTACACAGTGTAGCCCGAATTTAAATGTACAAAAAAGATAGGTACTTACCCTTTTCATTGAATTTTTCACCAATCTTAGTCCAAATAATTTCTGTAATCCGTCTGTTACTATAATCATTGAGTGTATGATTGTATAATATAGGGTTTTATTCGAACCCTGCAATAAATTCAAAGTAAAATTCAATGTTGTCTTTCATTTTTTCAAACCAACGCGACACAAAAAACGAACAGGTTCGATCTTGAATTATTGTAGCGCGGATGACGTCTCGCCACAAAGTGCGCCCGCTACAAATGTTTCCTCGATGTGCGTGCTCACGTAGGAATATATGGGGGCGTTAAATGTGTCGCATTTCAAATGTGGCGCTACAATTGTGGAGAAACAATTGAATGCCTGGTGTACGGCCTGGCTTAGTAAATTAGCGTAAAAATACATTACATAAAAAATACCTATACAATTTATGACTGCAATACTACGGAGCTAGGTACAACTATCGGCTAGGAGCCGTATGTAGTTGCACTCAGCGCCGCAGCATAGGCGAGTCCCCTCTGCCAGCAAGGACGCAAAGGATGCCATTCGAGCTGTACCCTGTTGTACCCTGGTCTTGCCGGGGAGCCCGTAGTCTCCCCGGAAATTCCCTATCTGTCAGGTGAGTAGATAGGGACTAAGCTACCAGAGTAGTAAAAAACTCATCGGGCCTCATAAATTACTATACTTTTAAGTTAATATAATTCATCTGGCCCTTTGATAATTTGTCTGGCCTTATGAGCCAGATGAAATCAGACTAATGAGGACCAGACAAATGTGAAATTTGAAGATAATCTAATCCTGTTTATTAATTTACACTCGTATAAAACCAAATGTGTAATTTATAATAATAAATAATTGGTTAAGAGACAATGGTTTCGTTACGAAACGTAATTAAAAACAAAATATAAATAAATAAACACAGATTAATGAGGCTACTTACGTTACAAACACCGATTACAAAGTTTCGTCGTAGTTAGTTGCTAAAATAGTGCTGGCACAAACGCTCCGCGTGATGGTTCGACACTAACTGAGGCGACCAATCACAATTTCGTGTAATACAATGAAATACTTAGAGAGTATTGAATTTATGCGTCGATGTATTAAGCCAGATGAATGATTAAAGGACAATTTTCAATGTAATGTTATGCCGAGAATATTGCGTTATTTTGGATTTTAATTTGAAAACATCAGAAAACATATGTTTAAAGACCGCTACGACTTACTAATTTTGTTGTATTACGACAATAAATTGCAGAAAATAGTACAAATTCAACAAAAAACGTCATTTGGACGTGCCAGATTAATTAGTTTTTATAGTTTTCAGCACATTTTAATTGGGTTTGTTTTACTTAGTTTTAATTATCTACACAAGGCCTCGATAGATATTTACGTTTTAAATAAAACCTGAGACAGACGTTTAAATCGGAGATTGTTTTGATAATGTTCTTCAATGAAAATCATCTCAAAACTGTGTTTCAAAGAATCACCCATTTACAGTCTTTAACTTTTTTGTGATATTTCATCCAGTTATCTCTTGCATTGTTCCATTTTTTAATAATATCTTTACCTAAAAAGATAAAAAAAAATGTTACTTACGGTATTTGGCTGCAGGGAACACATTTAGTGATCTACATTACAGTTTCAGAATGGGTATAAAAACTATCAGCTGTATTGTACAAGAAGCATGTAAAGCATTATGGGAAACCCTTTCTCCAATTTATATGAAAATACCAACGGTAAACGAATGGTTCACAGTAGCAAAAAATTTCGAGACTAATGCAAATTTTCCTCATTGCCTAGGAGCCATTGATGGCAAACATATTCGAATCATCAAGCCAGAGGAAAGTGGTTCAATGTTTTTCAACTACAAGCACTATTTCTCAATAGTATTAATGGCTGTGGTAGACACAAACTATAATTTTATTTTTATTGATGTAGGAGCCTACGGCAAAGAATGCGATTCAGCGGTATTTAAAGAAACAGAATTTTGAAAATGAGTAGTAGGCGATAAATTAAATTGAGTCTATTGTTTTCAAAAACCGCATTGTCCACTTTTGAAAATTATCGGCAGTTCGATTATTTTAAAGAGCAGCATTCACAGCTCTCATCTTTAAACAAATTAAATGTGAATAAAAGCAGAGACGCATACGAGCTGGAGTATGTTCAATTCATAATTTAATCTTTAAAGATAATAATAAAAAAAATAATAAAATCACTAGGACTATGCTGATTTTGAAAAACACAATTGGACTTTGTGGTTTTTGTTGTAAACATTTGTTGGACATAGCTGGTTTTGCTATATACGTATCTAACCCAACTTCTGAAGCTACCTCTTGTTCTAGAGAGTGTACGATATTGGAGAAGAATCCTAACGACTCTGAATCTCTCCACTTGTTGCCGTAGTGGGCACTCAATAACTTGTCAATATCTGTTAATTTTACTTGTTTAATTCTTACGCCCTGGGATAGGGTAGGGTGGTAATCAATGAACCACCTATTTTTTGAAGTCTTACTACTCGTATATCTATAGACAAAACCGCATCTTATATATATCAATACACTATGAATTTAATAAATTTCAATTTATAATGCAATTTAATTTAAAAAATCAAATATTTTTACAGACAGGGGTGTTTTTTTAAAAATAGGGCCATTGGTTCACTGTTTCCACCTAGCCATATACAGTGAACCACTAGTATCGCGCACAGTGAACCAAAGAATAAACAGTGAATCAGTCCACTTATTTATTGTTTTATTGTTACTTAAAAGGTATTAAATTCAACAAAAAATAAATCACAACGTTTGAAAAAATAGAAAGTATTAAATACAGTAACAGTTATCTGTTTCCTTACTCTTAAATAAAACTGAAACATTTTACCTAATCGAATCAGTCTTCGTAATTAATCTTTGTAATGATTAAATATAAGCCTTTATTATAACAAAGCAAAAAGGACCTACTTATGATATTTATTTGGTTAGTTACCTTCTTAAGACAAAAATCTGCAGAATAAAACATTTTCCGAGAAATCTAAAAAAAAATATTTATCTTAATCGAATCACTCTTTATAATAATTATTAAACACGAGCCTTCATTATCTTATATGAAGCAAGGAGAACAATTTTTATCGGTAAGTTACCTTCTTAAGATAAAAATCTACAGAATCTACAGAAACATTTTCCTAAAAATCTAGAAACATATTTATTTTAATCGAATCAGTCTTGGTAATTAGTCTTTATAATTATTAAACACGAGCCTTCTTTATCTTATATGAGACAAAAAGAACAATCTTTATCGGTGAGTTACCTTCCTAAGAGAAAAATCAACAGAATTAAACATTTTAATACAAATTTAAAAACCTATTTTACCTAACCGAATTAGTTTTGGTAATTAATCTTTAGAAGGAAATGAAACTGTTTTTCGGATCTAAATCGCGTACCACGACAATCAGCTGTGGCCATGAGACCTGTGAAATGTCCGAAACCATGGTTTGTTTGAAAAAGCAAATATACGCGATCCAGATCCCAAAAACCGTTTCATTTCCCATATGTAATAATGGCAAAAACCTAAATCTTGATAATCTTTATAATTATTTAACAAAAAACACCCGTTACGACAAAGTTCAGAGACCTAAGTTAATTAGGGACATATTTACGGCGAACTTTAATGTCGTTTGTCTCCGACTGGTGCCATGGAACTTAGGAGATGGCAGAATATATTTAATATCTGCCCTATTTACTCCCGCTAAGTCTGGTATTATTGGATCGGAAAATCTTTGATACATTTTGCTTTTTAATTTTAAATAAGATACGTAATAATCAAACTCTTCATCTTCCAGTTCTTCCAAGACTTTGGCAACATAATAAGTATGTTGCTTTTTGGACTGAAATTGAACAATGACATAGTCACCCTCACATGGATCTCTCGTGAGTGGTAAAAACTCTTCATCCAATATTTTGTCATCTTCTTCTTCATCACTGATATGTTTTTCCCCACCAGATGAAGAGCCACTAGGTACGAATTCTTCATCGGTAGTAGTACCTGGTGAATTAGAATCACAAATAATTTGCACACTTTTCTTGCACTTTTTAGCTTCCGTGAATAAATCCTGTTTTACCTTCTTGGCTCCTTTAGCCTTTTTTTGTGCTAGTGCTTCTTTTACAGGAGTATCTGTAGCTATTATACTCTTGCCTAATTGTCTTTTACGGATATTCTTCCTTGCACCTGCTTTTAAAGGAGGTCTAAATATCTGTGGGGATATAAATTTTTGTTTTTTTGGCGCGTAAGGTGATGTATCTTGTTTCATGGACAGATTCTTGTCTTTTCGGTATTTCATTGTTGTATTTGTAGAAGACGGTCTTTGGTTTTCTACCAGGGATGTGACTTTGGACGCTGTTGCATTTGGAGTTCTATCAATAAACTGTGCTGGCATTGGAACTGCATCTTCATTGTTGCAGTCATTCGTTTCCTTTTTACAATTTGACTTTTTTGGAGTATGTTGCCCTATAGATATGCATTGTTCCTGGGTTTGAAGGTCATCAAGATCAAAAATGGATGTATAAGGTAAGGATGTTTACGAGTGAAACAACTCAATGACGATACAAGACTGATTTATTATGTCGGATCATCATACCTATATATACGAGTATCTATATACACACTACACCTTCCCCGGAGGGGGTTAATAAAATAAAATGACAGTTTTATTTTATTATAGTTTTAGCACGTACATACTTATGTAATATAATTGTATAGGTTACAATATTTTATACATAGAAAATACCACTAAATAATTAAAATTAATGAGTACAATTCAGCTTATTAATTCAAGAGTAAATATTGGTAATAATAGTCGATATAAATTTTTATTTATATAATTCAAATTATTAATTCACGAGTAAATATTAGTTATAATAATGTTACATTTTGATATATTTAGTAATTAAAAATTGACTTCAATTTATAATATTATTAATTCGCTATAATTACCTAAACTAACTAGAATCAGAACTTAAATTTTACCATTACATTTTATAAGGTTTAGTGCGATTTTTATGAACGATTACTTCTTTACCGTTTTTCAAAATCTGTACGTTGCAACCTAAATCTTTGATTATTAAAAATGGACCTAAATATACCTTATCAATTTTTTTTCCTTCTTCATTTTTGACTAACAAGTAATTACCTACTTTGTATATTTTTGGATTTAGACTTATATCGTAATTTACCTTTCTCTTCACCTTGCTTTCAAGTAAATTCTTTCTTGCATCTTCTTGAGCCACCTGTAATCTATATCGGAACTCTTGTGGATAGCTATCAAAGTTGTATAGTGGGTCTATGCCAGAATCATAATTATTAGGTAGTTTACAAGTTTTACCAAAAACTAACTCGTGTGGCGTGTATTTAGTCTCTGTATGCACCGTGTTGTTGTGTGCGAAGCACCAGTAGGGTAACCAGCTGCTCCATGAGTTAGGACGATTTTCACAATATATTCTTAAATACGCACCTAACGTCTTGTGTGTGTTTTCCAATGCTCCAATTGACTCGTGATGGTAAGCGGTTGATGTCAGCTGTTTAATTTTGAGAAGTTGACATACCTGTGCCATGGTGTTCGTAACAAACTCTGTGCCACGGTCGGTCGCGATTTCACGCGGGATTCCGTATCGTAAGATAAAGTTATTTACAAACGCCTTTGCAACTGATACAGCGTCCTTGCTGTGTAAGGGATACGCTTCCACGAATTTCGAGAGCTCGCATTGTAATGTGAGCGCGTAGCAATGACCTGTATCATCCTTAGGCAGTGGACCGACTATATCCAAGTAAATTTTTTCTAGCGCATAACTTGACGTGGTTGTAATTTCCATAGGTTGTTTTGTTTTGATACTATGTTTTTGTTTCTGGCACTGTTCACATTTTGATACAAACTGATTAATGTCCCTATCCATACTAGGCCAATAGTAAAACTTTTTAATATTATTAGACATTCGCCTGATGCCCGCGTGGCCACTAGTGGGCAAAAGGTGAAAGTCATTAAGTATGACTCGCTTATCATCTTCGTTATTTATTCTTTGCACACTTTTAAGTATATATAGTCGTGGTCCGGACCATTGTGTGCTTGCCTTTATTTCATTAACTATTCCTGCAATAAACTCTTCGTTATTTTCATCTTTTATAATGCACACTTCTTCTATGCTTAATTTCCTACATAAATTAGATAAATCTCTCACCAATACGTCTCGCGTGATTGATGATCGAGAAAATCTGTTGAGGAAAATACTTGACTGGCTTGCCACATAGGCAAAGTAATTCGTTCTCTTTGTTATTAGTCCCTGTCTTTCAAATTTGTCTAATTTATTTTTATTTATTAATCTTAGTTCTATCAAATTTCTCGGTTTTTTAATTATCTCCACTACCCTTGGTTGATCAGGCCTCGAGTATTGGGGATGATTATTAGCCGTTAAATTCGGGTCATACTGCGCCTGTTTGCTTTCTTGCGACCTTCTCGCTTGTGCTCTTGTCATCATATTCACTGTACGTTCACTCATTTGTTGTAAATCTTCTGAACTTAATATTATTCTTGATAAAGCATCTGCTGCCGAATTTTTTACACCTTTTATATATTCTATCACAAAGTTGTATTCCTCTAATTGTAATCTAAATTTCATTAATCTACTCGTGGGATCACGCATCCCAAATAAGTATACTAGTGGTCTGTGGTCTGTTTGTATTTTAAACCGCCTGCCGTAAAGGTAAGGTCGAAAATACTTTACACTCCACACTATCGCCAGTAATTCTTTTTCGATAGTGGGATAATTCTTTTCAGCTTTATTTAAACTACGACTTGCGTAAGCCACTGGTCTACCATCCCTATTGCATAGTACTGAACCTATAGCTATTCCAGATGCGTCGGTCTGCAATAGAAATTCGTTATTATTCGAAAAGTCGGGGTACTGAAGGACTGGTGAGTTTGTGAGAGCCGACTTTAATTCTTGGAATGCCTTTTCACAGTCTTCTGTCCATAAAAATGTTGCTCTTTTTGTACATAATTTATTAAGAGGATAAGCTTTCTCTGCGAAATGTGTGATAAATTTCCTGTAGTAATTAGCGAACGCTACGAAGCGCTTCACTTCTTCTGTGCTTTGAGGTCTTGGGTAATATTTTAAAGCCTGAGTTTTTGACGGATCAGGTGATACGCCGTTTTCGGATACCACGTGTCCGAGGAACAGAATTTCTTTTTGTAAAAATTTGCATTTTGCAGGGTTTAATTTTAAATTTACTTTTCGTAAGCGCGCTAACACATCCATCAGATTTTTATTATGGTTTTCTAAATTTCGGCCAAAAACACATAAATCGTCTAAATAAATCAAACATTGTTCATAGTTCAATCCTGACATTGCAACTGTAATCATCCTAGAAAACGCGCTAGGGCTAGTTTTCAATCCCATAGCTAATCTCGTCATCTGATATTGGTTTTTAGAAGTTGTAAATGCAGTGTATGGACGGCTGTCTTTATGCAAATTTATTTGATAGAAACCCTGGTACAGATCCAGTGTTGTGAAGTAAACTGCTCCGGATAGTGAATCTAAAATGTCGGAAATATTCGGCAGAGGAAACTTGTCGTCTTGAATTTGATTATTTAATTTTCGATAGTCTAGGACTACACGCCATTTTTTGATACCCGATGGGTCTACCTTTTTTGGTACTAACAATAGTGGGCTTGACCAGGCACTCCTAGTTTCTTCTATTACTCCATCAGCTAGCATTCTTTGTATTTGTCTATCAATTTCCGCTTTTTGAGCTTGCGGAAGTCTATAAGGCTTAACATATATAGGAGAGCTTTGTGGTTTTAAATGTATTGTTTGCTCATATAAGGATGTAGTTGTTAATTTATCGCCTGACAAAAAAAAAACGTCGGGAAATTTAGCGCAAATATTTTCGATTGACTTTTGCTCTTCATCATTCAAGCTATCTAATTTTAATAGTGAAAATAATTGCTTGACCCTTTCGGCATTAATTGTTGGTGTATTAAATTGGCATATGAAATAATCACTTAATTTTGTAGTATATAACCTAAAGTAATTTAATGTTACGTCTTCATCTCTCGTGTTCATGATCTTATAGGGTATTTTTCCGTTTATCGGCCTTCCTATAGTATTAGCTATGTAAACTCCGTTGCATAATTCTTGTGAGTTTACAACGCAGTCTTCTAAAATGTTTGTATCGAAATAGTGAATAGTTTCGCTACGAGCTGGCACTGTCAAATATGAATAATTATGATTATCGAAATATTGAAGTTTTAGTGACACTGATTTTTCGCTCTCTGTGGTCAAGTTTAGTGTATTTAGTTCAAAATCCAAAATTGATTTATGTTTTTGAAAAAAATCTTGTCCCAAAATTCCGTCAGTGTTACAAGGTATCTTTTCAAATACGTAAAATTTATGTTCAAAAACAAGTTCGTTTACATTCAATTTTAAATATACAAATCCGTTCGAATATACACTTCCACCGATTCCGTTTATACGTAGTCTTTGTTTATGGAATGGAATTTGTAAACTTACGACTCGATCATACTTGACAACAGAAATCGATGCGCCGGTGTCAATTAACCAATTACATTGAAGTTGTTTTAATTGCAATGAAACCCGATTCAAACTATTGCATGCATTAACATATTTAGGCTCGAAAAAAATGATTCAATGAGTCCAAATGTGTTTGATCGCGCTCTGATTCATCTGTAGTCACGCGCGATCCAGGTGACATGACATGAACATTCCGTTGTGTATAAGGACGGCGTTGGAAATTGTACCTACCTCTAGAAGCTGCGCCACGTGACCAAACTCTGGTATTGGTTTGATATAGGGGTTGTAGGGTGTTCCTGTAATTTTGATTAGCTCCCCTAGACCATCGTGGTCCCCTTGTGTAACAATCTCGCTGTCCTCGGTAACTTCTACGGGGTATAAAGTTACCTCGCCCTTGTCTACGCATGCCTAAAATATCAGCAGAACCTGGAACTGACGTCATTTCCTCCTCCTGGGCTCCTTGTATGGCGTCTTTAAGCGATTTGTAATCCCGGGCTGAAATAATGGTGCCAATTCGACGATTTCGAAGGCCGTCGGCGAACCTTTTTATAGCGAACTTTTCATTTAGTGGACACAAGATATTATAGTGATCGGTATTTCCATTGGCCTGCGAAATTGTCAAGTCCCTAAATAGTTCCGAAAGCTCTTGTCCGAAATTTGAAATGCTGCGCTCTTTTTGGCTAATATTTAGTAATTTCGATTGAAGTGCTGTCGCTGCCTTTAATGGTAGTAAATGCATTCGCATGTCCTCAACCAGGTCCGCAACCACCTCGTATTTACCTAAAATCTTTAATTTAGCCGATTGTGAGAGGCGTGTCTTCAAAACAAAGGAAATTAATTGTGAAATTTCTGAAGTTGCTAACGTAGATCCATAGTATTCTATTCCGTCAATTAACTCCTTGGTATTATCTTCCTTGTCCGTCATAACCGGCAAAAGACTGAGTGCAATTTTCAAGTCAAATTTCGCCATGTTTGATGACTCGCTCTCACTATAACTACTATCACTTACCTCCGATTGTTCTGTGCTTTCGTCAGTATTCTGTTTTTCTTTTCCGTGTTCTGTGGGACACAAAGCCTGTATTTCTGAGTACAATTTTCTGAAATCCGTACAATACTTATTAATTTCTTCCTTTTCGAATTCACTTTTAAATTGTAACACTTTCTTAATAGAGTCCAAGTAACTATTATACTGCTTTACTAATAATTCGACGCTCTTTAACTTTTTTTTAACTGACTTACTACTCTTTCGCCGTTCAGGCCCTATTTTAATTAAATATCCTCTAATAGTACGTAAGTCTTGGCATAATTGGCTCAGGTAGCTAGCCATAAGAATCACACTCGCAACCTTCAAAAAACAGATTCGTATTTATTTCCATCTTATATTAAACATACCTATAAAATATATATTCTATAATTATCTTATGTTAAAATGTCTTATATAAAATTATAGCATCTGTTCCACCATACACCGCACTGTAGTCTTTTTGAACACTATCACAAAATCACATCACATCTTGTCACTGACAGCAGGGAAGTAGAGTAGGAGAGTAGTCTCTAACCTATCTTCTGCAAGCGCATTACGCCTGTTTCTACGCCACGGTTCACCCTTTTGTTAAAGCATTTTGCGCAGTAGCGCATAATTAAGACAGCCCCAACCAGAATAAACATTAATAGGAGTGCCAGCATGCACCAGGAAATTACCCCTATGTGGGTTTCCACATTTGTGTTGGTTATGGAGTTCTGGTAACCAATTTGCGATGTTATCTTTTGATCAGGCTTTGGTGCTTGAGAATTACACATTTTTTTTTTGTTTGATGTGCACTTCACTTTTTCTTCACTTCAGTCTGTAAGTTAGTTTTTACTTATCTCCGATACTATACGATATTTGTATCGTAAAACGAGTCGCGACGCGAGCGGTACTTAGACATGGCAGGGTCGCCATATAAGGTAAGGATGTTTACGAGTGAAACAACTCAATGACGATACAAGACTGATTTATTATGTCGGATCATCATACCTATATATACGAGTATCTATATACACACTACAGATGGTGATCCTCTGGTCTCATTATCCATGCAGCTGTCTTCAGCCTCGCGACCTTCGCAAATGACATCACCAGTGTCTTCGTCCGAATTCAAAGGCCTGTCTGTTACCTGGCTAGGCAAAAAGTCTTCATCATTAAAAATACAGTCATCGAAAGGGTAAATCCCACATTTTCTAAATGCATTTACAATGCTGGCGGGCGTCAATGCTTTTAAGAATGCCTGGCCTACACATTCTGCAACGTTATAAATTGTAACTGACTTTCCTGGATGCCGTAGCATCCACGAGTCGACCGCGGCATTATAATATGTTTTAAACGGTGCATTTATTGCCACGTGTAATGGCTGCATTTTAGCAGTTGTATGTGGGTGCAATGTCAACACTGTAACTCCGGAGGCCTTTGCAAGATCTAGTGCTTCTAAGCTCAAATGGCTTTCGTGGTTATCCATTATGAGAAGAGCTGGGTTATCCTTTGATGCCGACGTATGTTTTACGAAATGTTTCATGACATCAAGAAAAATTTCCGTGTTCATCCATCCAGATGGTGTCGCTAGTCCCAAAGTACCGGTTGGTGCGCCATGTAACATATGCGGTTGGAAATTTTTACGAGGAAACACCATGGCTGGCGGCAGTGCCTGACCCAAGGCATTTATAATAAGACATGTTGTTACTAGGATTCCCCTTTCTCCACTTGTGACCTTACAAACGTTACGACCTTTTAGAGCGATTACTTTTTGGGGTCGTTGGACTGTTGTTGTTGACGTTTCGTCTAAATTATAAATTCTACTTCCATCTCCAAACGTTGGGTGACGCTGCATAACATCCTTCAAATTACTAAAGAAATTTTGGACGTTACTCCTGTTAAAAGACGTCACTCGGGCTAAGCTACATGGCTCGGGTTTCTTTATTGTTATTTCCGGATTTCGTTTTTTAAAAGAGTGAAGCCACTCTTTTCCGGCCATTTTGCTTGCTTCCCAGGAAGTGGGCATCTTTATATTATTTATCTTTGGCATTTGGTACGCGATGCGCCTACATTCTTTGGACGATACCCCATAAAACTTTGACGCGCAGTCAACCAAATAAGATTTTAAAATACCCTCTTGTTCCTTAGAAAAAACCATGTTTACCTCATAGTTGGGAGTAAGTCTGCAATTGGGGTTATTTTTATATTTATGAACATACCTCCGCAGTGTTGAGTATGGGAGGTTAACTTCCTTGGCAGCTTTGCGAATACTGTATCCATTTAAGAAAAGTTGGATTGCTGTTCTCACGTCGTCTTCAGAATGCGAACCAATTTTTCGGTTCTCTCTTCCTTTAAATGTTCTACGACTCATCCCGTCTTAATTTTATTTTCTTATTGGTTTTCAAAATGTTGTAAGGATTCTGAAATACATAGAAATTGAGAATATTATTGATCTATAACTGCACTGGAAGATACAGTGAATCACGGTTCACTGTATACTTCTGCATTTTGGTTCACTGTAGATGCATCCTGTCCCATAAACTTTAATGCGTTGTTGCCAAACACACGTTTATACAAGCCCGACACAAGATGCTTAAATTAAAGCGGTAGAAAACACAACATTACCACGACTTATTCTAAATCCATTATAATTAATACAAAAAAAGCAATAAAAAAAAGAATACTTACGTTTTTTTGAACTTTTTTTACAAAAATCTATATAAACGCACGTGAAACGCCTGATCACTACGCGAGCTCGCCGGTAACTGCGGGAGGGGAGTTCTTTAACGAAAGCGCACACGGAGGCGCTAGATGCACGAACTGACAACGTCGCATTGCTGAGATACCTACGGTGGTTCACTGTTGCTGCTTGGTTCACTGATAACCACCCTACCCTACAGTATTTGGAGAAATCATTGTAGTATTTTTATTTTTTCTGCAAATATTTTTGTATTGACCTGAATCGTTTCTGTAGTGCAGCTCTCCTCTTAAACCAACCATTTGATTACATTTAGTGGATTTTTTCAAATAAAACCTTTTGCATTTGGAAAACTGCATATGCTACTTTCCAACATCTAAAAGTGTATTTTTGGCAGCTGTTTTCCAGTCTAATACAGGGTGGACCAAAAGACTTTTTACTTTTCAAAAACTTATTACAAAAAAACTAGATAAATGAGATAAAACCTGTTTACTTATTATGAAAGTACACAAATAGGGATTTTATTTCTTAAAAATTACATCATCCATATATGAGCCTAGATTATTTTGACACTACAGTAACCTGGAGCGGACATTTTCAATGAGAGCTGTACAGGTGTTTTGTGAAATGTTCTGCATTTCCTCGCGAATACGTTCCTTTAATTCCTCAAGAGTCACTGGGTTGCTGTTGAAAACTTTACTTTTAATTTTACCCCCAAAGAAAAAAATCCATTGGGGATAAATCTGGGCTACGAGGTGGCCAGTTAATGTTAGCTCTTTTGGATATAACTTTTTGTCCAAAAATTTTGCGAACTGCATTCAATGACTCATTGGAGGTGTGACATGTTGCCCCATCTTGTTGAAATCATGATCGTTGATTAAAACCATCAAAATTCTGTAGCGCTGGAGCGAAAAAGCATGTAGCATGGCAATATACCGCTCTGTATTCACTGTAACAGCATGTCCTCTTTGATCTTCGTAAAAGTATGGACCAATAATGCCTCTTGCTGACAACGCTGCCCATACGGTAACCTTGGGTGAATGCAGGGGGTTTTGATGCTTCAATTTAGGATTAGTGTCACTCCAATACCTGCAGTTTTGTCTATTTGCGTGTCTATTTAGGTGGAAGTGTGCGTCGTCTGAGAAAAAAATGTTGGTGAAACTAGTGAACCTCTGTAGCATTTCGTTAGCAAATTGGAGCCTGTGAGCATGATCTGGACGCTTTAACACGTTCATCGCCGTGGTGGGTCAAAATGACTGGCATCTCATCTATCTATTGGGGCCGTGGGGGGTTAAAATGATCGGCACGGCGCACCTTACTTTGCGTTACTTCTTCACGCCGCAGGTGACAAACGCTACGTATTTAGCCGTATAACATGACCGGCGCACAATGGGCTGAAAAAGGCCGGTAGTAGACTTAGCATTAAAAAAAAAAAGTATTATTTTTTGGAATTTTAAATTTTGTGTTGGATTTGTCTATCGAATATAAGAAACTATTACTAATTATGTCTTTCAGATAACTTAGTATTTTCGGAGTTATTAATTTCCAAAGTTATTTTTGTATGAAACAAAATAAAAAAATGTGAAAATCTCCCAATTCTCAAATGTTCTCAAAGAATTCACTTAAGGTATGCAGAGGACGTATAATTTTCCTATTTTAACGCCTATTCTCAGGTCTCGATTTTTCCCGATTTGGTCGTAATGTCAACTTTTGTTCTCTATTCCACACCACCCTAGAGGTTAAGATCTAGGTGCGTTTTTTTTTTGTAGTGGTGTCCCCTTGAGGCCTAATCCACTGAAAACCTAATAAAATAAATAAAAATCACAATCACCGCTAGTCTCTGTTTTAGTTTAAATCATTGTCAGGGGTATCCACATTAACTAATGCTAAATTTTCCTGTTCGTCATCATTAAATATCCCTGCCTGTTCAAAAATTAATAAATTTTGTGCTTCTCCTGACAAAGTTTTATGTTTTCTGCGAAGTTTGTGGCGTTTTGTTGAAATAAGTGGATCAGAGCTAATCAACAAATTATTTAAAATATCTCTATTAGTAGTTTTTCTGCTGCATTTTCTGGAATGGTGTTGGCGGTACCTACGAAAGTCTTTATTTCTAGGTTTCGGCAGCTTCTTCAGATAGCTGTCCAATTGGTATTAGACCAAAACTTTTAATGATAGCTGTACCACGCATAAGAATTTTATGAATACTGGAAGGTATATAATACCAGTTATACAAGTCCAAATACAGTTGCATAGTAGCTTGAGCATATTCGTGAAATTTGACTACCTCAATATGGTAGCCCGATGAAATTGCCTCTAAAATGATTGCAAACCGCCTAATTAACTCTTCACCGACACCAGTTATCTCAGCAGTCATGGTTGGATTTGCAAAAAATCTTCTAGCGGTGTTTCCGTCATTGGTGGAGCCGTGACCTTGTTTGACAACATCAATCAGAAGTCCCATTCTATTCTTGAAAGCGTCTTGTATGTTTTTCTTTCTGCTTTCCATGATGCACTTGTTGTCTCCCTTAACAGTCCATGTCTGTATCGTTAATCTATAAGCTATATGCAGAATGCATTCCATCATTCGTATCCAGCTGTGCAATGATGACAATCCGTATCTACAGAGATCTGGATTTGTCGGTTTTGACGCAATTAAGGGTAAATTATTACTCAGTTGGAGTAGCTTTACAAATGTCACATCTCTGAGATGAAGTGTCACATAGAATTGATGTTGCTTTTCCGTCTATCATTGTCATTAATAAAGAGTGTGAAATGTTTTTTTCTCCAACTTCTGTTTTCACTAAATTAGCAATCTCTTCCTCAATAGCACTATTTTCCCGCAGTATGGTTATTTTGTTTTCTTTCACAAATTCAAAAAAGATGGTACGACACCAGTATGATGAATTTGGTGAATCATTTTGCCAGGTGACTTGTTCGCCGCAAATCAATTTGATTGGTACTAAGCTTCCCATGAATATGCTTGAATCATCAAGTTGACTTTCTAAAGTTTCGTCGTCTGTTTGGATTCTTTGCTTGTAATTGGCTTGATTAGAAGCACCGTCAAATCCCCACTTACTGATGAGTGTTAATTCTTTACAATCACTATCCATGACGAGTGGCATCATTATTCTTCTTGTCGTTATATCCAGTAGAGCTTGTAACTTTATTTTGGCCGAGGTTTCTGTCACTGTGATAGCGTCTTTTGCTGGATAGCATTCCTGTTTCGCGTATTGTACTTGATAATAGGATGGAAATATATTGCTGTCTTTTTCGTTAGCACATTGTCTTAATGTATTGTATTGCCACTTGGTTAGCTTAAGTGATAAAAACAACCCCAAAGCCTCATCCGCTGAAAACGCAGGTTTTGTTTTTTGAATAGATATGCACCTTTTAACTTTTTTCACATCTTGTGGATTCTTAAGTAAATGTTCTAATATTTCAGCAATCTCCTCATTCCCATCTGCTTTTAACTGCTCAGAATATGCATATTTTATTTCGTCCGAAGACAAATGGAAGTTTTCTGCTCGTCTTTTTTTCTGTTTAGGAGCTAATTCACAAAAGGGTTTTCTAGGGCTTTGTTCGGTGGAGACAGCGATAGAAACTTTTTCTGGTGACACAAACTCAGTTGATGTACTGGGCACTGGGTGATCTTCATTACTGCCTATTAAACATTTAATAAAATCTGGCCATAAGATGTTTGCTTGTAACCATTGGCTATTTTTAGTTTTAAATACACTTTCTTTACTATTTGCGTTTTGCCATCTTCTATTTAAATTATAGCAAAATTTTGCACAAAACGATTTAAAAGTCTTTTCGTGTTCATCACTTAATTCGACTAAAAGTTTGGACCTTATCTCGCTGTATAAGTTATCATTATTTTTGATACTGCCACTGCCACTGGTTTTTAGAGTAACGAAGAGATCAAGGTTTTTCACTAAATCATGAAACATTTTCACAAACTTTTAAGAAAACAAATAAATAATAGTTTGTAGGCGTAGTGTGTCTATTACGGTGGGTCATAGAACACTGAGGTGGGTTCGAATGCAGCCATATATTTTGTACACTGTTAATGTTAATGCACCAAACACGTTACGACACGTCATAACTTGTTGTTGTTGTCGCACGCTCTTATCACTTGATTCCCGGAAATCAGTGTCAAAACAAATGACGTCATAGGGTGGTGAAAAATGTTGAACATTGATTTAAAAATTGTAAAAATCTTTTATAACATTTTTTCAAACAATTTCCTCACATTAGAATTTATCAAAATCCCACAAGCTTCTGCTAAGAAAATGCACGAAACAAATATAAAAGAAAATTAAAAGCTTCGCTTCAGGTTTGAGGATTGAGATGCTTCAGTCAGTTGAGTATAAAATATTTTTAATTTTATATATATTTTAAGACTTTCGTGGTTATTCACTAAATGATTATCACTAGTATCAGGTTTCTTACCACGGTATGACTTCTTTTTATTTTCCCGATATTTCGGAACGGTTGCACGTTCTATGGTCACGGGTTGACTGGACGGCGGCAGATGACAGCTTTATGAGCAGACATATCTGTCTACCCTCTTGCGCTGTCGACGACTACCTTCATCGCGATTTGTTGTGGCGTTACCATTGTCACTCACTTTTTTCACACAAACCACACTCACTGTATCCACACGCGAAACTGAACTCGAGGTTTTAAACTGTCCAGTGCATGGAATCCGGTCCTTAGTGCATGCAGTAATAAAACAAAAACACCAACAGCAAACCAAACAAACAAACAACATTTAAATATATGCCTAGATACCAAAAACATACATTTTATCCCTAAAGTCCAAACCCTGTATTTTCAGCCCACCGTGCGCCGGAGCGGGTGCGCGTCCACCGCATCCACGCGCACCCGCTCCGCGGCCTCCTTTTGCGACATAACTGCGCAAAAGGAGGCCACCGCCTCCCAGGACTCCTCGCTATCGAGCATGGCGGCAACCACGCTCGGCAGCGAGAGGTCCTGCCCTACAGTCCCCGTCAGAGTGCGGCGCTGCCCATCCCACCGGCTGCACACCTGTAGGGTGTGCTGCGCGGTGTCATCCACGGCGCCGCACTCGTGGCACAATGGGGACGGTTCCCTCCTCGCTATAATATAATGATAAAAGGGGATTTCTTTAATAAAGGAAACACACCGGTAGCCATTGGAAAGTGACGTTTTATTCAAAACCACAGATAAAGTACATGAATGATAGTGGTGTACTATGATATACTAGTATGAATTAGAGATGTGACATCTAACCATGACATCCCCTTTCTTTTCAAACTTAAACTTTATAAACTTAACTATTTTACTTCTAGAACGAACAAACTTTATTTTACTTCTCGAACAAACTTAAACTTTATAAACTGAACTATTTTACAGCTTCTAAAGAAAATTTTTGAAGTCTTACTACTCGTATATCTATAGACAAAACCGCATCTT